>NC_090234.1:2896745-3196745 GCF_024489055.1 Chanodichthys erythropterus
TTCAACGTCATCAGTGAAAATGTTTGCTCACATATGAATGTGGAGCCAAACAGGCTCATAATCCTTTGTGCATGACGTTTGATCAAGGGGAATCTTGATGGTTCCAAACTCTTGTAAAACTCAGGCAGGGCAAGAAGCTGGTGGCGGCTGCGAAGAGAATCATCGCACTGCAGTTCTATGAGTTAAAGCTGACAGTTTGAACAGTTTGATGTCGTTATCAATAGCGGAAAAGTCTTGAAAATTCTGATTAAATTCTGTGATTAAGGATGTTAGCACTGTCGAATATTTATCCATTTTTCCAGGGATGTTGGAGTCTGAAAAACTTGAGATAATTTCGGACAAACTAGGAAAGTGCACAGCATTGCGGTCACTGATTTGTCTCTCAAAAAGTCATAGCTTCGCAGCAAAGGATTTCAAGTGCGCATACATTTCCGATATCAGCTGGTCCTTGCCCTGCAGGCTTTTATTCAGTGCGTTTAGGTGACTGGTCAAATCAACTAAAAAAGCAAGGTCTGCCAGCCAGTCTGGGTCATTGAGTTTATCAAGTGTCTGATTTTTTTCTTTCAAAAACAGGTCAATTTCAGACCTCAGCGAATAGAACCACTGTAGAACAGAGCCGCGACTCAGCCACCGCACATTGGAGTGATATAGTACATCACCGTATTCTGCATCAATATCGGACAAAAATGTCTGGAATTCTCTGTGGTTGAGCACTCTTGAATGAATCAAGTTTATAGTTTTCACCACAGTGGTCATCACATCGTCCATCTGGACGGCTTTGGCACAGAGCGCTTCCTGGTGTATGATACAGTGCATTTTTACAGCCTTACCTCCACTTTTGCGAACTTTGTTGCATACCATGGAAGCCATTCCTTTCCGCTCCCCGATCATGGATGGCGCTCCATCCGTTGTAATGCCACAGAGCTTGGCCCAAGGGAGATTCATGCTATCAATCGCACATGATACAGCTTCAAAAAGACCTTTTCCCGTTGTTGTACTCTTAAGGCTCTTCATATCAAGAAGCTCTTCTGAAATGCAAAAATCTCTATCCACACCTCGCAAAAAAATTAACAGCTGTGCAGTGTCTGTCGAGTCAGTGCTGTCATCGCATGCAATTGAGTAAAAATCAAACGTAGGTACTTTGTCTGTCACTTGTTCTTTTAGATTTGCCGACAAGTCTTCAATTCGCCGTCCAACTGTGTTTCTATAAAGACTGATGTTTTTAAAATCTTGCATCTTTTCTGGGCAAATTATAGTGGCAACTTTCATCAGACACTACTTTACAAATTCGCCATCTGTGAAGGGTTTTCTGTGCCGCGCTATTGGGTGAGCTACGTCATAACTAGCTAATGTAGAATTTTCCTGTGCTTTATTAGCACAAAAAAATTGTTGTTGTTGAGCTGACAGGGCAGCTGCCAGTTGTTTCACCTTTTGATCACGCTCGGCACCAGTGTACGATTTGAAGGACTGATGTTTTGTTTCATTATGTCTTTTAACATTATATTCCTTCATCACCCCGACTGACTCCTGGCAAATTAAGCAGACACATTTCCCGCTGACCTCAGTGAAGAAATATTCATTTCCCTAACATGTCTGAAACCTCCTGCATTCACTTTCGATTTTCCGTTTTCTTTGTTGCGCCATGACTTACCAAAGCCTGATCAACAATAATTTGTTGGCTTTTTTTAGCCCTATTACATCTTGCGTGCTGCTTTGGCTGCATGTTATAGTGACACCCGATGGTTATTTGGTGAATTTCATCTATTTTTCCCTATGACGGGCCAGATTCGTATAATTTTCAAAAATCCCTCGCGGGCCGCCACAGGACTGATAACGGGCCACAGATGGCCCGCGGGCCGTAGTTTGAAAACCCCTGGTCTAATATGTTAAATTCCCGTAAATTAACTGGGAATTGGCATGTAAGTAGCTTTAAGTTAAGTAGCGAGCTGACAGTGGTGACGGCAAGATCGTGTAAGTGTTTTGCTTAATAACTGTTCCCTTTCGAAAGGGAACTCTACACTGCATTTACCGCATTTGGGGAACGTCACACGTGAACTGATGTCTGAAAGCCAAGTATCAAATCTCTCTATCTTTTCGTCTTTCTGGACTGTTTTGTCTGATCGTGATTTTATCGAATCCGGTAAGGGAATCTTATATTATGCCTTATAAACGATTCAGAGAATGTGTTCACCCGTGTCCCAGGTTTTTGACACTTGATTACACATTCTGTGCATTTCTGTCTGGGAGAGGAGCATGCATAGACAGTGCTTGAGGGTGCTGTCTGTGTTTTTCTGTTATTTACTGTGAGCATCTTCCTATCGGAACACTTTGTTCTCATTTGGCTCTTTTCTCGAGGGAAGAGGTGTCTGCATCTGTGCCTGGTGATTCTGGCCCCGTTTGTGCTGGGGCAAAATGGCGGCTGCAATCATGGGGCTTGCAGGTGACCTTGTTGGGAAGCTTGAGAGAAAATTCTCTCTCAGCCCCCTGGGGCTGACAAGGATGAGTTGTTGTTGTTGTCAAAAAACAGACATCATCGCGTCCAGCAGCGAGCGCTTTTCTGGCTACTGAACATGCGGAGCTGCTGGAGTTTGTGGGACACGCATCTGGCAGGCTGCAGCTGCCTTGGGGGCTTGTTAAGAAAGGGGCCTCACACGGACGGCTCGACAAGCGGTTCCTTTCTGTCCATAGCTCTGCAGCTCCCTTGAGCCTTTCATTCCTTCCTGATCTCCATGTTTGAGATCCGGAGGGCATGGAAAAACCCTAGCCATTCAGATCTGAATCTGGGCCCAGACAGATGGGAGGTGGAAGAAGCAAGATTGAGATGGGTGATTGATTATAAACGCCAGCGACGTTCGTGATTGATCCCCCAGCTGCAAGGGCGATTTACATCTGCCCTCTCCTCTTCTTCTTCCGCCTCCTATATATATATATATTTTATTCATGTAACATGCTCAGATGCTTCTTACAGTCAAACTGATGGCTGGGCCCATGGTGATTATTTTTATGTCGGCTCCCTTTTACGGTTTGATAATGAGAGGCTCTTTTAGGCTTAAAAGAACCCTAGATTCCATCCTTTCATGTGGAATATGAGGAGTCTTTGGTCTTCGAGCCGCAGGAAGGTAAGCTGGGTCTATATTTTATGTTTTAAAATATGTCGACTTTGTTTTTCCTGTATAGATTTTCCTCAGCATGTAGACAGCCAGGAGGTCTAGTCGGTCTCGAGCCGAGGCTCAGAGATAGGGCCAGAGGTCCAGTGTGGCCGCTTGGGCACCTCCTCCACCTTGGAGCAAGTTGCAGAGACGGCAGGACTTGAGGAGGAAGAAGCAGGTTTTAAGGGAGGTGATCAATCGCAGACGTCAGCAGCATCGGTAATCGATTCACTCTCTTTGCGAGGGCAACTTTACACACGCCCTCGCCCCTTCTTCCTCGGCCTCCTGGGTTTTGGATTCATTTAACATACTCAGGCGCTTTTTAAACAGTCAGGCTGATGGCTGGGCCCTTGATGAATATTTTTCTAAGGGCCCGCCTTCTGGCTTGTTAGTGAAAGAGGCTCTTTTAGGCTTCAAAAGAACCCTAGATTCCATCCTTCCTTGTGAAAGAAAAGGAAAAGAGTTTTCGGTCTTCGAGCTGCAGGAAGGTGAGCTGGGTCTATGTTTCTATATATGTTTCTAAATATGTTGACCTTGTGTTCCTGTATAGTTTTTCCTGAGTATGTAGTCGGAAAAAGTAAGAGGGTTTTTTTGGGCAAACTGAAGTTTGTTAGGTTGGCTAGAATGATATTTGTGCAGGCCACAAAATGGCCGCTTCTTAGCCACCATTTAACAGAGTAGCTTATCTTCTGGTTTTAGCTAGAGTAAGTTTGAATTAGCACTAGTCACTTCAGTTAGATCTATGTCTAGTGTTGGCCTCTCGGCCACCTGACATTGTTTGCTTGTTGAGCTTCGCTTTATTTAATTTCCTCTTCTCCAGGGAAGTTCAGAGGTGAAGCCCAGGCATTTCTATGCTTTGTGCAGCCTTGCAGGCCCACAGCTTAGCGGCCTAGGCTAGGACTAGGATTAGGTGTTTTTTGTTATAAGTCACCCTATGTATTACTATCCCTTGTTAGGTTGTATAGTTTCTAGTTCTGGCCTCCTCCTGAGGGAGTTGTTAGGCCATATGCCCATTTCCCCCTTGTTAATAGTGTAGGTGTAATGGCTGAAGATAACAGCTAAGGTAGTAGGCTGTTATGAGCCTCCCTAATGCAGTTGTCTCAGGTGGTAGGCCCTTATCTTTGCTTAGATAAGTTTATGCTGTGTTGCTAGGCCCCACTTTCTAGAACTTGATTCATGCTATGAATTTGTATTTCCCCTGAGCCCCTTGAATTAGCATTCAAGTTTGAGGTTACGATGCTAGCTTATTTTAGCTCCCGTTCTCTAGGGTTTAGTACAGATGTTTTTTTCTGTCTAGTGAGAGCATTTATCCTTTTTATCCAAACATAACAAAGCGTTATGTCTGCTTTGGGTTCTAGTTTTTGCCCTACACGTATGTGAGCTTTACTCCTAGTGCTGCCACAGGTTAGCACTTGTTTTAGTAGTAGGCTTGTGTTTAGCCTCTGTTTAAGAGCACGGTGACTATTTGTACTCCCCTTTTAGGGTTTTGGTGTTTCACTGAGTGCATCACCTGATGGATTGCAGACTCTGGTTGTGTGTAGGGAACCTCACTTTCAGTTTGGTTCTGTTAGCTCCCTTTAGCTTGATCACTGCTACAACAGCTATAATGCATATACTGTAGGAGTTGTAGGCTCTAGTAGATTGAGCTTCCTTCTAGTATGTTAGCTTGTGTTTTACAAGCGTTGTTGGTAGATGTTCATGAGTTTTGCTCACTTAATTTAGCACTGCCACAAGTCTATGCCTGTGTCTCTTTGAGGTAGGCCATTTTAGGCCTTCTTCAGACCATGGTAGCATGTTGTTGTAATTATATTTGGTACATTGCCTGTTGGAATGTGTAGACTTAGCTCAGATTGTGTTAAGCTAGTTACCCACAACTGTTTGTTGGGTTTAGAGCTGGTCCCCTTTGAGCTTGGTACCCTTTATAAACACTAGCTGGTGCCACGTGTTGTTGAAGTTGTAGGCCCCGCTAAGGCCTCCTTTCAAATGGCATGTTGGCACAGTTCTGTGCTGGTTTTGTTTCATCACTGCCATTGGCCATGCCCATCTCTGCTAAGGAATAGGCCTTCTTTGAGGCCTCTCTCAGAGTATTGTGGCGGAGTGTGTACTCCTCTTGTTTAAGAGTAAAAGGTGCTTTACTGAGTGCATGGCCTAATGGCTGGTGTGGAAATAATAGCCACTAGCCAATGCCACGTGTCTGTGAATTGTAGGCCTTCTGGGCCTCCAGTTAAAGCATGTTGGCATTTGTTTTTTGTACTCCTCTCACTTAGAGAGTAAAAAAGTGTTTACTGAGTACATCGCTGAGTGGCTGGCCTCTCAGGGCGAGTTTATTTAGTAAACCTTACTGTGGTTCAGTTTTCTACATTTGCTCCCTTGAGCTTGGTAGCACTTCCATGAGCTGATGCCACATGTCTGTTTGGAATCTTAGACCTGTCTTGGGGTCTCCTTAGGATGCAATGGCGTATGTTGTACTCCTCTTGCTTAGAGAGTAAAAGGTTTTTTACTGAGTACATAGCTTGTTGGTTTGTGTCGGTTTCATTTAGCGCTAGTCGAGCTAAATAGCTACCCCATTAAGTAAGTTGGTTCTATTTTGCTCCTAGAACCTTAGTGGCACTAGCTAACGCCACGTGTCTACAAGTAGTAGACACATAAGTACAAGTAGCTCCTTTGAGAGCATGTTGGCGTATGAAATGTTTACTCCTCTAACTTAGAGAGTAAAAGGTGTTTTACTGAGTACACTGCTGGGTGGCCATTGGCCCAGGTTGAGTTGATTTAGTGAACCTCTCTGTAGTTCAGTTGTTGTCCTCCCTGGAGCTTGAAACACTGCCACGAGCTGACGCCATGTGTCTGTCTGAAGTTGTAGGCCCGTTTTTGGGCCTCCTTCAGATCATGATGGCGTATGTTGTACTCCTCTTGCTTTAAAGAGTAAAAGGTGCTTTTACTGAGTACACTGCTGTGGCAAGGTGGCGTGGTTCAGCGAGGTCTGCAGCGGGAGAGAGAGGCAGGAGACGCGTGGTGAGTGAGTGGGTTGAGTGCAAATAACAAACACCAGTCTCGTTTCAGTAATTGGAGTGGAGAGAGTATAAAACGCCAGGAGAAGCAGGAGCGAGGGAGAGAGAGAAGGACTACTGGCAGCCACTCCTGGATTCCTTGCTCGCTGTTGGAGTGTTTTTGATATTGTTTTGAGACTGTTTTGTGCTGGTTTGCACCCCTTTTGTTTGTTATTTCTTTATTAAAGCAGCCAGTAGTCAAAGCTGACCCTGTCCTCTTCCTTCCTAAGATACGAACTCTGTTACAACTGCTTATTGGATTGTGTTAGGTAGACTGTTGTGTGGGCACTCTACAGTCTTATCTGCTATAGATTCTTGCTCTCAGCAAGATGGGTGTTCAAGGTGTGTGGCTTTGACAGGCTGCCCTTGGATTTTCCCACTCCCACTTCTGGGGTTGTAACTTAAGTAGAAAAGTTGAGTTTTGGACTCTATGTAAAACTATTGTCATGTTGTAGGCCCCTTTTTTGGTCTCCATGATTGTGTGCCTACAATATGGTCTATCTGTTAGGTTGAGCTTTGTACTCCCCTGTTAGGGTTGTCCTATATAGTGCTTTGCTCCCTAAGCTGGTCATTGGTTGAAGGCTTCTATGAGGCCTCCCGTTTTAAGACCAGCCCCCAGGCTGGTTTGTGCTCCCCTTTATCAGGGTTTCTTTCTTTCTTTAGCGCACAGCCTCCTCAGTGCAAATAATCAGGCGCTGAGTAGATCCTAGGATTGAGCAGAGTATACTCCCCTCAATAAGAGGGTTAAGAGCACTCAGCTGAGTTCTGCTCTCCCAGATGCCCGTCTCTGTGCTCGGGTTTGAGTTGCTTACTGCCTTCTGCAGTCACTCTTACTCGCTGTCTTCTCTGAAGAATGCATTGTTGAGACTCTGTATTCAGACAGGTTGCTGGTCAAAGACCAGGTTTTTGTCAGACCAGGTCGGCCTCCATGGTGGCATTTGGGGGTGACTATGTCCCCCTTCTAGTGGCTGTCTGGGGTTCCTTTGGGATCCCTGGCCACATTCCCTTAAAGGGACCTTCTTTCTTCAGAAGATTTGGTCACAGAAGCCTTGGAGCAGCCTTGGTAGGCTTTCTACGAAAGGCCTCTTTGAGGTTTAGCTTGGGCTGTTGGCCGTAGGGAATGCTGTCACTGACAGCCTTTGTGTGACCCGAGGGTGAGTTGCTCTGGCGTTTCTTTTGAAACTGCTTTTACGTTTGTCTATCCATTATGGCATGCACTCCCCTCAAGCATGGCAGCGTGGGTATATCGTTCCCCAAATGCAGTAGACGCAGTGTAGAGTTCCCTTTCGAAAGGGAACGTCTCAGGCTACATATGTAACCATGGTTCCCTGAGAACAGGGAACGAGACACTGCATTCCTTGCCATGCTCCGGGGCTTCCTGCTGAGCAGTCCCTCAGACAATAAGATACTGACTGATCCTCTAGGTGCTCCTTATATACTTCTGGGTTGCGCTATGATGATGTCATAGGCTGTCGCCGGCCAATAGGATTGGAGAGATTTGATACTTGGTACCTTTGTAGAGGAACTGGACCACCAACCCCTCTACCAGTTACCTTCAGACAAAACCTCTGCTCTCTTTCTTCTTCATCTTTCCTCTGCTGTATCATCCTCCTTTCCCTCACCCACACAATTCTCATCTCTGGATGTAAATACAACAACAGACACTTTATGTTCCACCTTGACGCTGCATTCACACGGGGCACCAGCGTTAACGCTTCTCATTTACTTTGAATGGGTGACGTCATGCGTTGCCGAACTGAATTGTGGGTTCCGTCACGTCGCTTCACTCTTGTTGCAAGCGGCAGAAGTTGAAGATTTCTCAACTTTTCAAGCGCCAACGCAGGCATCATCCAATCAGATGGCCCTATGCAAATGCCCTAGAGCAGTCGCTAGCCAACTGCGTTCGTTTGGTCAATTTAAGTGGTCATGACATGAGAAATCGAATTTTCCTTGATCTTTTGACATATAAAAGGTCTTTGAACCATTAATACATTCTGCAAGTTCCATAATTTAAAACGTCCTCATCATTTATAAAAAAGCATTTTTATACACAAGCTGTAAAAATACTTCATTCTGAGAGACAGCTTTCTATGTTTGTGCTTCAAGTGTGTGCTCAGAAAATGATAAATTAGAAGTTTAAACTGATATAGCTTTAAACAATGTTCAATACTGCTATAATAAAAATACACATACTTGTTGTAGGTCTAAAAAATTCTACATATGGTACATTTATTTTCGACAACAAAAATTTTAGCAAAAATGTATATTTTAGTCAGAATTATTGAGCTCTGTCTGTTTGGCGTTAAAGTGTGTTAAGCGGAGACCTGCTTGCAGAACCACAAGAATCTTTTTTTCCCTTTTGCAGAACTCCACTCCTGACAATAAGATGGAAATATCTGCATAACTTTCTATCATTTACGGATGGAGAATATACTCATGAAATGTAAGGTATGCACTGAGGAAAACACCGCATTAAACAGCACAAGTATGTATGTGTCAGCTCATTTACAATATCTGTCAGAGCATCTGATGTGGCAAGACTACACGTTAACTATATCTCATCAGTTATTTTAAAGCTCTTAATATAAAACATGTCTCATGTTTAGGACAAGCTGGATTTTGCACTTTTCGTGCAGCAACTCACTCTGTGTTCTCCACTATTTTTGAGATGTGTTCGTATCAAATTGATATAAACAGTATTGCCTCATTCCATATCGTATATAAAAATATATCAATATATCAGACAAACTCAATATATTGTCCAGCGGTAGTAGTATCAACGCAGGTCAACACACTGAATCAAAGCCTTTTGTCTCTATAAAGTGAAGCTTCATCTTAAGTGCACCCCGGTGACACATTGCTCATCGGTTGAGCTTTGTATAATGTGGCACACATAATTGCACTACACTATTTCACATTTGAACTTTTTACGAAAACTTTCTGCCTAATTCACATCATGTGCGTACCGTACGCACAGAAATTTGTTCTGTACCTCATTCTAATGTTGATGAATTCAGTGTGCCCGAGGTGAGTAATTTACATAAAACACACCGAAGCCATATGTATATATATAAGATATATGTCTGTTTAAAATTTCATCTTATTATGTTTGTAAGGCACCAAGAGTATTTTTGCATTTCACATTTTTTAGTGAATTTAGAATAAATTTTAGAGCAAAAGTTATTGATGAACCATGATTTGTTTGTGAAAACATTCGTACGTATATTTCACACACATTTGTAGGTACGTATGCTTAAAGAATGAGACCCTAAGATCTATGAAAAAAAAATTGCACACCTTAGAATGTAAGTCATCCAATCAGATTCAAGCATTGAATTTCTCTGCAGTATAACTAAAGCTAAGCTTGTTACAAAGCTCCTCCAGTTTGACATACTTGAGTTTGTCCAGTCTGTAGTTTGGATGGTTGAGTTTATCGGAGAGCTGCTTTATTCCTGAATCTCCTGGGTGATTGTAGCTCAGATCCAGCTCTCTCAGATGTGAGGGGTTTGAACTCAGTGCTGAAGACAGATAACGACAGCCTTCTTTTGTCACCATACAGCCAGACAGCCTACAAACACACACAACAACAGCAAACATGACATCAGTTTGACCTGTGCAGTTTTCATTTGCAGGTATTTTTTGTAGATTCAGCCACAAAATTAACAAAAGTGTCTGTGGAAATGTACTAGAGTAAAAGCATTCTTTTACTTTTATTAATGTAGAGAAGCCAACAGACACATTTATACTTATTTGCTTTATAGAAAATGTTTTTCAAACATTTACATTTATTTCTGCCATTCAGTAGGTACTATTTATTTTTAACCATTTAAAAAACTTAACCTCCATTAATTTCCATTGACTACTCTACTTTTTTCAAATTTCATTGTTTTGAATTGAAAATACAGTTTACATGATTCATTCAATTTTTAATCGAATATGATGAGACAAAAAACATTAACAAAGTCAAGGGAATGTGTGCATATTAAAAATAAAATATTATTTACAAATAGTTCAAATTTATGGTGCCCTGGACATGAGATGCAGAAAAAAAATGCAAATTGTTTGCACACTTTACTAAGTCGTTCCCTAGATTTCCTAAATCGTGCGGACAATTTAGCAAATCGAGGGAACTAATTACAATTTCATATAATTGCTAGTGGTTAAACGGATCGTTGTTGATCCGTGATCCATATGGACCAAGCCCCATGGTTCGGCACACAAGTGATTCGCGGATCAATTTCAAGTTTCACCGCAATAGAGTAAAAGTTTACCATTTGCACATGTTTTGTCTTACTAGTTTACACATTAAATGGATATAAAACTATTCCAGCGCTAGAACAGGAAAAAGAGGATTTAATTTGGTATCACATGCCACAATGTTATCGGTGCGCATATAGACGCACATGCGTTTCAGATAGCTTGCAAACTCCAAATTTATTTCTCTTTCGCGTCCTCAATGCACTTGGATGGACACATGTCCAAGTCAAAATACCTCTCTTCGCAAGTAAATACATTCGATTATGTCTTATTTGAATGAGGTGAGAATTCAGATGTGTATCTATTGGAGGTGAGTGTGCATGGAGTCTTAAACCTCTGGGGTCTGAGGATTTTCGGGGCCCTGGAGAAGTTTTGACATGCCCTGACATTTGTGCTTTTTTTCAGTTGTTCATAAACATATTAATGGAAAAAGTGTCATTACACTGTATTCAGCACAAACTAGGCTACAATAATATGTGAGGAACATGTATGTACATGTTTGTGTTTTTGAAGGAATAACGTTTATGCATGGTTATTGAAAAAACAAAAAACTTAAGTCACAGAAATAAAGCCAAAAAAAAAAAAAAATTTAAATCTGTGTTCACAAGACTTCTGGGTATTGGAGGTTGTAGACTAGAGTTTTTGCTTCAAAATTATGTAAAAATTATACTGCCTACTCTTTCATTTATAACAATATATTGATTTCGTTTTTGTAAGACACTTTTTGTCAAGAAACACAGTATGCGTGGAGGCATAAATCATCATGAATAATGGGTCATTTACACCTGAGAAGAAAAAAAAGAATCGCATAATGAGTTGTAATGACCTGCATATTAATGAGGCCTTTCAGTCAGGTAGGCTGTGATCATGTCTCAAGCTCATCATGGTGTATATCAAACATACAGAAAAAACAGCAATACTGTGAAATATTACTACAATTTAAAATAGTGGTATTCTATTATATACTTTAAAAACATAATGTATTTCTGTGATGCAAAGTGTTTGAACAGTTATGTTACCTCTATGGCATTTCATATAGCCTTTTAGCTTAAAAGCATGCACATTTGGAGAAATATTGATGGATTCTCATATGTTTATGTCAATTTTCTATACAGAGGAGTAATATTTATTCAATATATATTGTCATCACTATGAGCGCTGGAT
This sequence comes from Chanodichthys erythropterus, assembly GCF_024489055.1. Classification (NCBI taxonomy): domain Eukaryota; kingdom Metazoa; phylum Chordata; class Actinopteri; order Cypriniformes; family Xenocyprididae; genus Chanodichthys; species Chanodichthys erythropterus. The sequence continues at coordinate 2,908,363 of NC_090234.1, forward strand.
ACTGTGTTTTCAATTCATACTTGCAGCCGGAGGGTGCTCTGTGCACATTTAGTCCACAAATGCCTCCTAAAAGAAGAACAGACACCATGTGACTCTCCAGGAACTAACAGAGGCTTCCAGAGATCGCTATAATATGCAGATAAACACTTTTGAAGACAATAAATACACGATTGAGACGATGTATACATGTATTGCTCAGAATTTGCGTCTGAATAGCGATGGCTCCATTAGCGGATAATGAGCTGAATCACGGGTGTCTGGCATGGCTCTTTTTTCATACAGATTACATAAACAGAGAATATTTGTTTTCGATTTAACTTACACAATTTAAAACCTGTCATTTCAACGTTTCTTTAGACATAAGTGTAATTTTTTTGTCATTAGTATTCACTAAGTTACAGTTCATTACATTACGTTCAGTTCATTACAGTGAACAGTGTCATTTCATATTTAATGATTACATTTCTGTACATGAAAATTAATACTACAGTTAGGCCTAATACTTTATTTGTAACTTTATGTTGTATTTATCTATGCTTGTAATTGGTGTACAGTATTTGTTCTTTTTACAGTCTGTTCACTCGCCTTTAATAATGTATTAGTTAGACTAGTAGTTTCTGCTGTGGTATCGGAGTAGTTAAAGTGGGCTAAGTAATAAATGCAAAGTCCCCCCCCCTTTTTGTGCTGATCCGAAAAATGATCCGATCTGTGACTTAACCCATATGATCCGAACCGTGAGTTAGGGCTGTCACGATAACCACAATATTGTAATACCGCGCTATTGACAAGCCAACCACAGAGGCTACTTGTTTTACAAACTGTCACTGTGCATTTAATGTTAAATAAATGAATAATGATATAAGTGTGTTACAATTGTCAGAAAATTACTACGACAAGCTGACTTATGCAAGTATAACTTGAATGGTCACTTTTTGTGTGTTACTGACACACACACGTAATTTGATGAATATGAATATTTGAATACTTTAAGATCTTTTTCCCTTTTTGTTATGATGTAGTTATATCTTTACATAAGAAGTGAAGTGAATACATGATTATCTAGCAGGAGCTCAGGATTTATGTTAAACTGTTAGACGATATGTAAAAAGGGACTTTATTTTTATTATATTTCCTTTGTCATTACTTGCTGTTGCTTTATAGTATAATCTAATAATTGATTGGGGTTCAGATGTCGTAAACGCATAAATATCAAAGAGGAGCAGAGATAATCTCGTTTAGTTCTCGTTTAGCTTTCTCTCAAGCTGTTGGAAACAGCAATGTGGTTTTTGGTGAATTTGTTGTTTCCCTACTACTTTGTAGTGATTTACTACAGTTATTAATCAATTTATGGGTGGAATATGAATATAATAATTCATAAAGATTTATGAATCATTATTTTGCACATACCGACCCAAGGGGGAATTAAACATATATTGTGCATTAATTACAATTAATTATAATCAATTACATATATGCTTAGTTCTGGTTTGATAATTATGTAGAGAACTATCGGTCCGTCCAGCAAACCGGTAAGTTATCCACAGACTATTACGACAGAAATATTATCCTCTGGCCACGGGGATAAATTTCTATGATAGCATCCAAACGTAAAGCAAGGGTATGTCACTAATTTAGGCCTGGGTGAATTGTGGGTGCTCAGATAAGAACTCAATGGCAGGCAACCTTTCCTAGACGTTCAAATACTCGACTGCGGTGTCCGTGGCCACCTGTCCCCTTTGCACCACGGTGCAACCTCTCAAACAGGGAACACCAGCACAATTGCGCACTTTGGCAAGGTATTTGCGCCAACGGCCAGGGTGACCAGTCAAAATTGATTTTTCCCTGAACTCAGAGTCTGTCCCCTTTACGGGCAGTTACTCCAAACGGGCGGTTCTGTCGTGCAGAAGCCTGAGCAGGGAAATTAAACAAAATTGCCGTTTGTTGTCAACCTGGGCTCGTTGCCTCCCTGTACCTGATACACAACTCGCTGACGTCCTTGCGTGTTGCCCGTGATACGAGGTCAGAATGTCCCCGATTCACACACAGTTAGTGCAAGACCCGCCAGGCCAGGCAGCTCCACTCACTGGAACTCACTGGGGCGACCGTCAACTCACCACCAGGCGGTGAAGGGCCTTATCTACAAATACACAAGTGGTCACACAAACACAGCTTAATTGTAAATTTAAATCTCAATTTAAATCTTGTTTAAACTCAATTTAAATAATCAAGTGTGTAGGACACAAGGAAATGAGCCTAAAATGACAGTCAGAATGAACTAATTAAACTAGAACTGAAATGAGCAAAAGGGAGTAAAGAAAAAAACAAAAATAGTTCAGATGCACTTGATTCAAATTTGCATTAAACGAGTGCGCAGAATAGCAGAATGGGAAAAGAGAAAGCAACGAGGATAATTCAGATGCACTTGATTCAAATTTGAATGAAATCTTGTTCAATTAAATTTAAATGAGTGCATAGAATAACAGAATGGGAAAAAGAAAGGAGAAAGCCTTCCCTATTTGTGATTTTTCCTAAAGAGAATTGCTTGTTGATGAGCAAAATGCCAACTGATTGACACTACTTAATTTTAAAATTCAATTAAATGTTATTTAATTAAATTTAAAATAAGTGTATGAAATAAGGGAGGCTTGGGTGTGCGTGAATGTTATTGCCAGCCAATAACAAACAGGACCCAGAACTAAGAGTGAATAAAATAAAACATTAAGTAATAAAAGGGAATGAATTTCCAAAGTAAAAATAAAGAAATAACTTGAGAGAAAGAGAGAGAAAAGACAAAAAGGGAATAGATGAAATAAAACAAAGTAGAATAAAATAAAATAAAATAAAATAGACTAGAGTACCTCTGTGAATACAGGAAAAGAATACAAGGGAAAAGAGAATTGACTTATCTGGCAGTGTCCACCAGGGGGCGCACTCTCAGAAAGTGAATTCTCTTGTTGGAAGGGAAACCTAATTTAAATTAAAAATTTAAACGTGTTTAAATTAAATTTAAATCAGTAAACCACATTCCAAAAACGATTGGGAAGCATAACCACCAAAAGCAAATTACTTTTACAACTCCCTGCAGTATAAAGAAGCAACAAGATAATTTGGAGATAATTTCAGTTCAAAGCATGGAGAGCGGCTTTACCTCAGAACGTCCACACGGTGGCGTCAATGAGTCCACACAACCAATAAGTAGGGAGGGGTGCCACACCTGAGCAGACTGCCCTCTGGGGTCTGGTCAGAGTTACTGCATCCCCTTTCTTTAATTCATGATATAAAAACGAGCGCTTGTGGGGTTCTGACCCTTACGCTGTTTTAACTGCACGATCACGATTACAACTATAGAACCTCAGCGGATTCTTTCATAAATATATATGTACCGTTTTACTCACGGGTACACAACTTTGGGAATCAGTCCCTTTGGTGCAAACTTTAATGTACGTGAATATGTAACTTTGCGGGATTGCTTCGCCGCTGTTACGGGTCACGTTGGATCAGGACGTGAACCAGCTCCAGAATTTTACACATCAATCGATAAACCAGATGAACTGCTTTCCAATTAGATCTGTAACGGTCACGTGGGTTGGGTAGCTAAACCAACGCATGTACCAAGGAGCGCCAACTATTGTGAATTATTTGGACGACACAAGTAATTCAGATTTAATAGTGGCAGATAATAATAAGGCCTTTTTAAAGATAGGTGGGAGAAACTCGTCCCACAAATCTTTCAAAGCGCTGAATACGACTCAATTCGTTTATTCAAGCGGAAATTAATATTCAAAACTGTAACTTACTGCAAAGATTGTCGTCCTTCACAGATACGAGCTTGAAATATTAACTGCAGTGTATTTCACGGTCAACCAAGGCTAGGCCTGCAGTGTTTTTAGACACAAACAGTAGCTTGTTAACGGTGTGTAGGGTTAGGATGCGTGCGTCGTCTCACTGAATAAAGCACGCATACACACATTAAATCATACAAAATAATTCTACATTGCTCTTTTACCAAAAACCAAGTTTAAAACGTGCCCGCATTCTCCACCAAAAATAATATGTAGCGATTTACTACAGTTATTAATCAATTTATGGGTGGAATATGAATATAATAATTCATAAAGATTTATGAATCATTATTTTGCACATACCGACCCAAGGGGGAATTAAACATATATTGTGCATTAATTACAATTAATTATAATCAATTACATATATGCTTAGTTCTGGTTTGATAATTATGTAGAGAACTATCGGTCCGTCCAGCAAACCGGTAAGTTATCCACAGACTATTACGACAGAAATATTATCCTCTGGCCAACACGTTAAAGTGACCTGGCTTTGTTGAAATGAGCAAAAAGATCAATCGAGCATGAATTAAGTGTTTAATATATGCAGCTACGATTACAGAGATTATACGTCTAAAATATATACAGAAGTATACACATATATATACACAAGAGTGAAAATGAAGAAAAGACAGGAAAAGAAAGATGATCAAAGAATGGCAAATTACACAGTTAAACCTTTTTGAGAGAGCCAGCACAGAAATCAGTTTAAACAAATTTCAGGTAAATGATAATACTTGCTTATTGGTTCAAGTCCGTGCGTAGCAGTTTCAATGCGCCTGGCTGGGTTGGTCTTTTCCGAGAGGGTTTCTCCGGCGGGGTTTTCAAAACAGGTTTAAACTTAAGTAACTTAACCGAAGAGAGAGAGAGAGAGAGAGAGTCCAAAGAAGTGGTCCCGAAGATGAGCGCGATGGCAGCGCGTGGTCACCGGAGGCGTCCGGGAGAGACGTGCACGAGGTGCTCATGAGACAATCGGGAGACAAAAGAGAAGGTGTGTGTCGTTGTTTTTATGGAAACCCAAGCTAACACACCTCCTGAATTGTAGCGGCCAATAGATGCGCAGCACTATTTGGCAGGCAAAGTTCCTTTGTTTGGTCTCCTAGCTCCTAGCTCCTTTGCATACTTAATGACTATCAGATCGGATTTCGAGATGGAGTACATTCTTCACAGTATCATTAGACACAAAGAAAAATGCATTTGTCAGCTATGTGACATATCTCAGTGAATAGCTCGAGTCCGGAGCTTTACGGAGAGATCAAACTCGATAGATCAGAAAGGCATAGAAAATAAGTTATGGTTTACAGACAAAATTCCACTATTAAAATGCACACTAGCACAAATACACTCATTTAAACACTAGGAAACAAGCATAGGCCCTAAGTACATGATGGATATATTTCAGCATAGTTGTATTTTACATATACAGTCAAAAATGTATATTTGTGTGTTTCTGTATGTGTCTGGGTGTGTGTGTGGTGTGTGTTGGAATGTGATCTGGTCAGTCTCTGGGGGGGTGCTCCTTTTGAAGTCACCAAAGTGAGGAAGTTGGAGTTTTCTGTTTACCCTCACGGGTCCACAAAGGTGTCAAGTGGGCTCATCTTATGGCAGACTGTTCGGAGCCGAGATGGTTTTACAACCCAGTCCAGCATGCTAAAAGCGTTCTGAACATTCCAAAGCTTATTGATTATCCTGATACATGTGCATATGCTACAACTTGTTTGGGAAGTGGCGGTGTGTGGGGTGGGCAAATGTTAATGTTGAAGAGTTTGGAGTTCTTATGTGGTTAAGTGTTTGTTTGTTTTGTTTGTTTTTTTCTTTTTGTTTGTTTTTTTCTTCTTTTCTCTCCTTTCTATGTGGATGCGGGGATGTTTACCTATTTCTTCTACCCTCTATCAATATAGAATGTTGTTAGAATTATGATGGGATCTTTAAAAACACTTGAAGAGACTAATGTGCAGTTTGTCACATGGAATTGTAAAGGCCTGAACGGTGCTGTGAAAACAGGTAATATACTGGCTCATCTTAGGAAGCTGGGAGCGGATGTTGCCTTTCTACAAGAGACACATCTCAAAAATCATCCACACAAACAGTTATATAAAAATTGGTTTGGGCATGTGTTTCACTCAAAATTTTATTGCAAGTCACGTGGAACGGCCATCATAATCAATAAAAGTATTCCTTTTACTACATCTGATATAATATCTGACCCAAATGGTAGATATATTATTAGAACCGGGAAACTTTATAATACCCCTGTAACACTAGCGAACACCTATGCTCCCAACTACGATGATGAGAAATTTATAAATTCAGTATTAGCAATCCTACCCAACCTTCACAGCCACAACCTAATTTTAGCAGGAGATTTTAATCTGGTAATGGACACGGTATTGGACAGATCATCAAGCAGACAACAGTCTGTATCTAAATCAGCCAAACTAATTCAGAATTTTTTTAAATCAGCAAATTTAATAGAAGCTTGGAGATATTTAAACCCAACTACTAAAAAGTATTCTTTCTTTTCGCAACCACACAATTCTTATTCTAGGATTGAGTATTATTTCTTAGACTCCAAATTACTTTCGTCAGTAATGTATATTGACTATGAAGCCATTGTCTTATCAGATCATGCCCCATTAAATTTAAAACTAACCTTCCCCAACAGATATACTTCCAGAACCTGGCAAATGGATAATAGTTTATTGTCTAATGAAACACATGTTGAGTTTATAAAATCCCAAATAGAATTTTATATGCAAATCAACAAAACCCCAGAGGTATCTAAAAGCATATTATGGGAAGCTTTGAAAGCTTATTTACGTGGTCAAATTATCTCTTTTTCTGCACATCAGACTAAGACTAAAAAAGAGAAAAGGCAAACATGAATAGAACAAATTTCAGAAATAGATCACCAATATGCAGAATCTCCTACTGCTGAACTTCTGACAAAAAGAATAATGTTGCACACAGAATTTAATCTTCTAGCATCAGATGAGACTGTTAAATTAATAAATCCTTCCAGACATAAATATTGTGAATATGGTGATAAAATAGGAAAGTATTTGGCTCATCAGATACTTCCAGACATCAAAATTAATAACTGAGATTTGCACGGGTTCTGGTTGTATAACAAAAGATCAATTAGAAATTAATCAAGAATTTATTTTTATTTTTTATAGTAAACTATATTCAACGGAATCAGTAAAAGAAGTCAAACTCTTGGATGACTTCTTTGATAATTTGGATATCCAGATATTAGAGGAACCTATTTCCCTAGAAGAGGTTAGGATTGCAATACAGAATTTACAATCTTCAAAGGCACCTGGTCCAGATGGGTACACACCAGAATTTTACAAGATGTTTCTTGCTGACATCACCCCTCTCCTTCTAGATGTTTTTAATGAATCATTAGAGAGGGGTCTTCTTCCAGCCACATTTTACCAAGCGTCAATTTCTTTACTGCATAAAAAAGGAAAGGACCTACTTGATCCAGCATCATATAGACCAGTGAGCCTACTAAACGTTGACAACAAAATATTAGCTAAAATAATGGCCATCAGATTAGAAAATATACTGTAATGGACGGCTAACTTACAAAGGAGAGTTTTCTAGCCTTCATCGATCTGTAACGCCACGCCAGCAGAGGGAGCCCTCTCCCGAGTACTGACTGTGTGCCACTCCCTCTGCTTCACTGGTTACATCCTGTTTGATAGACATTTAAGCATGGCCAGGCCATCACTTCACCGCAAAGTATTGCCAGTTTACCTGCCTTACCGAGCGTTTCCTTCATTGATTGTTTTGCCATTCTGTTATGACCATTGCCTGTTGATTCTGTTTCTGCTTCTCGGATTACCCTTTTGTTCTGTTGTTTGGATTGGACTGCCTTATTGTGTTTGAACCTCTGCCTGCCTCTCGTTTATGTCCTTGCCTGTCGATTTGGCTTTGTTTGCTGTGGATTGTAATAAAACACTGCACATAGATTCTAACGCCGCCTCAGCGTCCTTTCATAATACTTCGCCACCGATGAATCCAGCAGAAGTTTCCAATCTACAGGCCGCATTCGCTTATCAAGGCGATGTGCTCAAGGAGTTCAGAGATCAACTGGCTAAAGCTCAAGCGGCTAACGACTACCTCACTCAACATCTACGATCGCTACCACCGCCCATGCCCAGGAAGGTAAGCCTTGCTTTACCTGATAAATTCAATGGTTCAGCGGAGCAATGTAAAGGCTTTCTCCGGCAAGTCGACATCTATTTCCTGCATCAGGGATGTGACTTTGATTCTGATGAGAAGAAGTGTGCATTTATCATGTCTTTATTAACTGATAAAGCGATCGAGTGGGCCGCGGCAGTCTGGGAATCGGACCATTTGTTTCGAACATCATACACGTATTTTGTGAAACAACTCAGAGATGTGTTTGAGTATCCAACAGGTGGCAAGGATATTTCTACTCGTCACATTCAGCTAACACAGAACCCAGGGCCACAGAACAGCCACACATTACGCCATCGAATTCAGGACGCTCGCGGCACAAAGTGGCTGGAATGACGTTTCTCTCAAGGCCAAGTTTCAATGCAGTCTGAACATCCAGCTACAGACAGAGCTGGCATGTAAGGGTGAGGATCTCTCTTTTTCTGACTATGTTACTCTCTTTACAATCTTTGCTTCTACTGTGGAGAAGAGGGTCACCGCAACTCTACTTGCCCCCTCAAAGCCCGGAGGAACACCATTAACAACAGCCAGGTGAGTGTTGACAATCTTTCACTTCCTAACTCCAAGTCGCTCACTACCACAGTACAGATCTCTACTGATAGTTACTCTTTTGAATTTACAGCGCTGATTGACTCCGGTTCAGCACTGAACTTGATTCATCAAGACCTCATTACCACGTTTAACATTCCCACGCAACCCTGCAAGCCTCCACTCAAGGTTAACGCCGTCAACAACAAGCCCATCGGAAAAGGTATCAGTCAACAAACTCTGCCCATACAACTCCAAGTCGGACTGTTCCATCAGGAAACCATCACATTCTATGTGATCGACTCTCCACGTCATGAAATCATCCTTGGATATCCCTGGCTATCTGTTCACAACCCAGTAATCTCTTGGTTCCATGGTGAGATCACGCAATGGTCACAGTTCTGTTTCTCTCATTGTCAAAGCCACAGCATTATCCAACCATGTCTAACCTCCAGTATAGAAAGCCCTGAGTGTAAACCTGTGGCCATCCCATCATGCTACCAGGACCTTCAGGAGGTCTTCAGTAAAGCCAAGGCAACACTCCTACCACTTCATCGTCCTTGGGATTGTGCCATCGACATCCTGCCCAACGCCATGCCACCTAAGAGTAAGATCTATCCTCTTTCACGTCCTGAGAGCCAAGCCATTCGCCCATCTACCTCCCCAGCAGCGGCAGGTTCTTCTTCGTAGAGAAGAAAGACGGAGGACTTTGGCCATGCATTGATTACAGAGGCCTGAACCAAGTTACAGTTAAGTTCCGCTACCCACTACCATTAGTTCCTGCAGCACTCGAACAGCTACGAGAAGCCAAGATTTACACCAAGCTTGACCTCAGAAGTGCATATAACCTCATCAGAATTAAAGAGGGTGACGAATGGAAAACTGCCTTCCTGACCACTAGGGGGCACTATGAATACCGGGTTATGGTCTGTCCAATGCACCTGCCGTCTTCCAATCATTCATCAATGAAATCTTCAGAGACATTATGAACAAGTTTGTAGTCGCTTACATTGACGACATCCTGATTTATTCCAAATCCGAAGAGGAGCACAAGGGTCACATCAGAACTGTACTCACCAGATTACTTGAACACCAACTCTATGTCAAAGCCGAGAAGTGTGAATTTCATGTTCAACAAACTTCATTCCTGGGGTACAACATTAGCTATCAAGGTGTGGAAATGGATAATTCCAAGATTACGGCGGTAACTGAATGGCCACAACCCACCACAGTCAAAGAACTTCAGCGTTTCCTGGGCTTCGCCAACTTCTACAGAAGATTCATCCGCAACTACAGCATGATAGCCGCACCACTGACGTCACTACTCAAAGGTAAACCATCACGACTAAAATGGACTGATCAAGCCACTCAAGCCTTCACCAACCTAAAGAACAGCTTCACAACCGCACTCATCCTGAAACATCCAGATCCAAACCTACCGTTCATTATGGAAGTGGACGCTTCGGACTGTGGCATAGGAGCAGTCCTATTTCAGTGCCATGGACAACCAGGCAAGCTGTTCCCTTGTGCCTACTTCTCCAGGAAGCTCACGGATGCAGAGAGCAACTATGAAGTCGGTAACTAGGAGCTCCTGGCCATGAAAGCAGCCATAGAAGAATGGAGACATTGGCTGGAGGGATCCATTCATCCTTTCCAGGTCATTACAGATCATAAAAACCTAGAGTATATCAAAGGTGCCAAAAGACTCAATCCACGCCAAGCACAATGGTCATTGTTCTTCACAAGATTCCAGTTCACGGTGACCTACCGCCCAGGCAGCAAGAACAGTAAAGCAGATGCACTATCTAGGAGACACGATCATCCACGAACCGAATTTAAGCCTGAATCCATCCTGCCACCGTCCATCATCATTGCACCTATCACATGGGACATGATGGAAGAAATTCAAAGAGAACAACAAAATGAACCCACACCACCAGGTTGTCCTTCAAATCTCAGAGTCCAAGTCTTACAATGGGTCCACACATCACTCTGCTCTGGCCATCCCGGTATCTCAAGAACTCTTCATCTGACACAAAACTCATAACCATCCTGGTTATTATTGATCGGTTCTCCAAGGCCTGCTGACTAGTCCCTTTGAAAGGTCTCCCTACAGCCATGGAAACCGCCCAAGCAATGTTTCATCATGTCTTCCGAACATATGGTATCCCTGAAGATATCGTGTCTGACAGAGGAACCCAATTCACGTCTCAGGTATGGAAGGCTTTCTGCAAACAACTTGACATTACCAACATCCTCCCTACCAACCTGGACATAGGGTCTTGCTCTCGACACGGGACCTCAAGTTACGGCTACCCAGCAGGAAGCTCAGCCCGAGGTACGTAGGCCCATTTAAGATCTTAAAACAGATTAATGAGGTCACCTATCAGTTGGAGCTTCCTGCTAACTACCGTTTCTCTCCATCCTTCCATGTTTCCCTCCTCAAACCGGTCCACCCGGATGCTGACCCCAACGTTGAGAACCAGGAGCCACCTCCACCGCTGGACATTGATTGAACTCCGGCGTATGCGGTAAGGGAGTTATTGGACTCCAGACAGAGAGGGGGTCAGCTCCAATACTTGGTGGACTGGGAGGGATACAGACAAGAGGAGAGATCTTGGGTAGCCGCCCACAACATCCTGGATCCATCACTGACGGAGAAATTCCATCGAGCCAGACCCGACCGTCCAGCACCTCGACCACAGGGACGTCCTCCAGGAGTCGCTCCTGGGGGGGGGGGGGGGGGTGTTCACGAGTCTTTTATCTGGAGTCCGAGTCAAGTCTGAAGTCTTTAAGCTGGAGTCCGAGTCAAGTCTGAAGTCTTTTATCTGGAGTCCGAGTCAAGTCTGAAGTCTTTAAGCTGGAGTCCGAGTCAAGTCTGGAGTCTTTTGTCACGAGTCCGAGTCGAGTCTCGAGTCATTAAAAAAAAAAAAAAATTTCTCATAATCAAATCCTATTTTTTATCCTAGTTGTATTATATAGACAAAATAATGATCTTTCTATAATCTGTTTTATTTGAAATTAAGGTCCTATGATGTAAGGGATAATGTACATCCAGTTTGTTACTTTATAATCCATTACAATGTACAAAACAGTCGTCCTGGCAACACAAGTAGTCATTTTCAATACAGTCGCTAAACGGACACAAGATGGCGCCAGTGAGTCACGGTTTGTTATACAGCAGTTTGTTATACAGCTTCGTTGTTATTGACGACAGTCATTATCAGAAAATATTTAACTTCGGAATGTTTAAGAATGTCAATTTAAAACTCTACACATGCTGATTGTGATACATTAAAATATGAGCTTTAACACTCTGAAGTCTGAGGGTATTGCCGGCGATACCACCGTGTTTTTTTTCTTATCAGTGTGAAAGAGACTCAAAATACTCCGTCAATGTTGCACATACAATTAAGAGTTATACACCATTTTAATCTGTGGAATATCTTCTTTCATTTGTGTACACTCAGACCAAAAACAAAATGTTGTGCTTTTTGTAAAATAAAGAAAACTAACATGATGCGTGATCTCTCGTCTCCCTCTGAACGAAGTCCAATCTGATAGTTCTCAGAAAATGTGTAAAACTGTAACTTAGTGAATACTAATCACAAACAAATTACACTTATGTCTAAAAAAACGTTAAGATGTCAGGTTTTAAAACATGTAAGTCAAATAGAAAACAAACCTTCTGTGTTTATGTAATCTGTATGAAAAGAGAGCCATGTCAGAAGTCTGTGATTCAGCTTATTATCCGCTAATGCGGCCACGCCCACGGAGCGAGCGCTATTCAGACGCAAATTCAGTCAATACATGCATACATCATCTCAATCGTGTATTTATTGTCTTCAAAAGTGTTTTGAATAGCCATATTTAGCGATCTCTTGCCTCTTTTAGTTCCTTGATTGTCACATGATATGCCTCTTCTTTTACTGAGGCATTTGTGGACAAAAGGGGCAGAGCGCCCTCCGGCTGCAAGTATGAATTAAAAACACAGCATCCAGCGCTCATAATGATGACAATAAATATAGAATAATAAATATTACATCTCTGTATAGAAAATTGATATAAACATATGAGAATCCATCAATATTTCTCCAAATGTGTATGCTTTTAAGCATATTAAGAAATTATGGTCAATATAAGATTTTAAGAGTCAAAATGTGAAGCTTGAGTCTTAGATCTTTTTAATGATGTATAGTTCGTCAACTGCACATCAACATTTAGGATCTATAATATAACAAATATAGTAGCCTATATGAAATGCCCTAGAGGTAGGAATGTTCAGACGCTTTGCATCACAGAAATACATTACATTTTAAAGTATATTAAAATAGAAAACCATTATTTGGTTAGAGACTTGAGACTTCTTTTAAAAACATTATAATGGCAATGTGTTCAATCTTTTGACTGGTACTGTAATTTAACATAGGCCTATACAAAATTTTCTTCATGTCATGTGCAATAATACGTGCATGCATGAGATCACAAAAATCATGGGGTTTTTTTTGTCCTGAGTGGACTTTAATCCTGTTATCAGTATGATCACAGAGGGTTTTTTCACAGCCTACCTGACTGAAAGGCCTCATTAATATGCAAGTCATTTCAGGTCATTATTATGCGATTCTTTTGTCTTCTCAGGTGAGAATCACCCATTATTCATGATGATTCACGCCTCCACGCATACTGTGTTTCTTGACCAAAAGTGTCTTCGAAAATTTAAATCTCTCTATTGTTTTATATGAAGGAGTAGGAAGGATAATTTTTACTTCATTCTGAAGCAAAAACTCTAGTCTACAACCTCAAATACCCAGAATCCTTGTGAACACAGTTTTAATATATTTTTTTTGGCCTTATTTCAGTGACTTAAGTTTTTTGTTTTTCAATAACCATGCATAAACGTTATTCCTTCAAAAACACAAACATGTACATACATGTTCCTCACATATTATTGTAGCCTAGTTTGTGCTGAATACAGTGTAATGATACTTTTGTCATTAATATGTTTATGAACAACTGAAAAAAGCACAAATGTCAGGGCATGTCAAAACTTCTCCAGGGCCCCAAAAATCCTCAGACCCCTGAGGGTTAAGTAATAAATGGATTAACATCTCTTTCTATCTCTCTCTCTTATGGACACACATTAAGAAAGAGAAAGCTGCATATAATACGAAAAGATTGATAAAACGTAGTGCTAGGTTTAAAGTCTAGATTTTTTTTGTTCATATTTTAACAGGCTGGCAATTAAAAAGAGCCATGCAGCTTCACCACAGTATAATAGCTAGCTGTATGAGTTAATGTGACTAACCTTTGTGGATGCGATGTCTCAAAAAAAGTGATGATGTTGTTCCGGTGTCTTTAATTGTTTTCCCACATTCTGTGCTTCTAGGTGATCTGACGTGATAATAACCCAAACGAACGAACATATATGGCACGGTGGTTCCGGTCATGTTGCATGGGACTCTTATTATGACATTTCTGAGTTTATGCGCACAGACATACGTAATTAAAGTGTATGACAAGAGTCCAATCTACCACGACACATAAGGAAATATATGTGACGCAGATATTATAAAACCATTTAAACACAACACAAATTCTTTATTATATCAGTAGTTAAGGGTAAAAGACTTGAGTTGTTTTTAAAATTTTCCGAGTCTTTTGTGCCGAGTCGAGTCAAGTCTGAAGTCATTTCAGGTCGAGTCCGAGTCCGAGTCTGAAGTCTGTTAAAATGCGACTTGAGTCCGAGTCTCTAACTCGAGTGCCCATCTCTGTTACATCCTGTTTGATAGACATTTAAGCATGGCCAGGCCATCACTTCACTTTGAAGTATTTCCAGTTTACCTGCCTTACCGAGCATTTCCTTCATTGATTGTTTTGCCATTCTGTTATGACCATTGCCTGTTGATTCTGTTTCTGCTTCTCGGATTACCCTTTTGTTCTGTTGTTTGGATTGGACTGCCTTATTGTGTTTGAACCTCTGCCTGCCTCTCGTTTATGTCCCTGTCTGTCGATTTGGCTTTGTTTGCTGTGGATTGTAATAAAACACTGCACATGGATTCTAACACCGCCTCAGCGTCCTTACACAATCCATTTGTATCAAGCTTCCTTAAGGGACTTTTATTTTGATAAGCGACTTGATGCGCGACATTTGGACTGTATAAAGTGTGGCCCATTTCCGCCAGGTGTATGTGTGTGTGCACGCTGATTGAAGGAGGCAGCTTGCAATCCGTGATGTTTTTCTCCTATTGTATTTTTGTGCATCCCACTAGAGGGTTATAAGGTAAACAAGTTATTTTCTATTATTGTGTAACTGTATTGTTTTATTGTGATGTTGGTTTTTGTGTAAGAGTTATAGTGTTTTTTTTGTTGTTTATTTGCTGTAGCTCTTACGGTGTCTACATGAGTGTCACGAATAAAACACTAATGGAAACATCAGTTTAAGGAGTATCTGACCATCATTCCAGTGGGGTAGCAACAGTAAGAGCTTTGCCATTCGTCGTTGAAATCTGCTGCATTAATGACCGGTGTCCATGATGACGGGTCTTTAAGGAGTGTTCACAGGCAGCGGATTGATTTCTGATGGTCAACTGATGATCGTTTACGGATAACTACGGCTGAAAAGGAGGATTAAACGACACGTTACGGACTGTGAAACTCTGTGTTCTTCTTCAGGTGACATTTATTGTTCGACACACATCTACAACAGCAAACGGATATCAAGGGGAAACGTTTAATCAACGAAAGACGTTCGCCTTTAAGGTTAAAATAAGTGTTTATGCACCTTTAGTGACTTTAATAGAAATAGTGAAAACGTTTGTTGTGTTTGAATAAGATATTTATATAGGTGTTTTAAGAAATCTTTCTAAAATGAAAAAGGGGTATTTTTAATTCACTGTTGATGCAAATATTTACGCTATAAATATTGTTGATTTACTCTTTAGGAATTTAAATACTTTTTAACTGTGTTGGATATATATTGTATAGTTGTGCATTAATCTGATAATTTTAAAATGACAGAGTTAAATTGTTCTCTTGATAATGTTGAATGTGAAAGGCAGATTAACAGTCTCCAACACGATATTGAAACCCTTAACAATGAGTATCAAACATCAGCAGATGGCATAGACCGACAACAGATAATAGAGACTATTGAGGCTAAAGAACGAACTTTGAGTGAACTTAAAAGTAAATTACAAGGAGATTTAGGAGAGACTCAGGGTCCTCGACGTTCTGTTCGTCCAAAAAATCCTACTGAAAAAATGCTTGCATTTCAAAGAGATGAAATTCAAAAGAAAGAAAGCTTATCTCCATGTATGAAAAATGGAAAACGTTAGCACGCAGTTTTAGAGATCAACTCAAGTCTGATATTACTGAGAGCCAGCTAGCATCTCTTATTGACACCCTAGAAGAGGGAAAGGAGAACATCATGCATCTCTATGTTGAAATTAGAGACCATGTTACACCATCTACTGAATTAAGATGCCATATCGATGCTTGTGAGGCAGTGACAACAGATATAATTAAAGTTGCTTATGAAAGAATATCAGGCACTGACAAATTTGATGCTGTTCAAGTAAAACATTGCTTAAAAGAGCTTCTTGAATCTAGCTATGCTCATTCTATCTATGGCTCCACTGTTTCCTGAATGAGTCACAAGTCTTCTGCCCAGTTAAGCCATCGTACTGCATCCTCATGTGTCGCTTCAAAACAGGCTGAAGCAGCCGCAGAACTGACAGCAAGGGAAGTGGAGTATAAAATACTAATGGAGGAAACTAAACAGAAGGAGAAAATTCAAGAATTAAAAGACAAACAAGAGAGATACTTGAATGCTCAAAAGCGTGAACTAGAGAAATTGCAGGCCGAAAAGGACTTAAAGGTAGCACAGGCAAGGTTTGAGGCCTACAATCGTATGGCAGCTCAAGAAGTTAATAATCCTTCAATAAACTGTATTATTGGAGAACAGTATTGTTTGCCTCTAAGCACTTCTATCCAACCGGTTAATGAAACATCTCCATCTCAAAACGAACTGCCTTCTCTTGTGCAAGCTCTGCAAGACAGTATAAATTTGAACAGACTGCCAGCTCCAGAGCCCTTTGTGTTTAATGGTGATCCCATTCACTATGTTGAGTGGAAGGCTTCCTTTATGTCATTGATTGATATAAAGAGTGTATCTGCTGCTGACAAACTTTACTATCTGAAAAGGTATGTTGGTGGATCGGCACGCAAGACCTTGGATGGAACGTTCTTCAGGAGTGATGTTGATGCTTATAAGGATGCCTGGAGCAAATTAGATCAAAGGTATGGTCAACCATTTGTAATACAACGTGCCTTTCGACAGAAACTTTCAAACTGGCCAAAAATTAATTCAAAGGATGCTGTGGGACTCAGAGAATTTTCAGATTTTCTTAATGCCTGTCAAGATGCCATGCCTCATGTTGCAAGTCTACAAATTTTAAACGATTGTAAGGAAAACCAAAGGTTGGTTCAAAAACTACCTGGGTGGGCTGCTTCACGTTGGAATCGAAAAGTGACACAAACCTTGAGAGACAATAAGGATTTTCCTGATTTTAAGACCTTTGCTGCATTTGTTTCATTAGAGGCAGAGATTGGTTGTAATCCAGTCACATCGTCTTATGCTCTCAGCTTAGCATCTGCTGATAAACACAATTTGAGAGAAACAAGAAGTAAAGTCACTGTCCTCAATACTTAGACCGTCTTGGGGTCTGAAAGGCCAAAGGCTGCAGTGAAAAATGTAAAGCCTCCCTGTGTATTTTGTCAGGATCCTAAGCATCAGCTCCATGATTGTTTCATACTGATGATCAACACATTAGCAGAACGAAGGGTATTTGTAAAGGAAAATAATCTCTGTTATGGATGTTTGAAAACTGGCCATCGTGCAAGAGACTGTCGTTATCGTCTTTCCTGCAATACATGTAAAGGGAAACATCCTACTTGCCTTCATGATGATAACTTTGTCAAGAGGGAAGGGCCAGTCCTTGTAACAACACCTGCTCCAACATCAGAAAATGAGTTAACCCCTGTTGTATCCTTGAGCGTGGCTGGAAGGGGATCATCTTATACATCAATGGTCGTACCAGTGTGGGTATCATCAAGCAAGGTTTTGAGTACAGAAAAATTAGTTTATGCCTTACTTGATTCACAAAGTGATACAACCTTTATCAACCAAGAAGTGAGCAATGTCTTGCAGGCAGATAAATCTCCTGTTAAGTTGAAATTGACAACCATGACTGGAAAGGACACCATAGTGAAGAGTGAAAGGATTTCAGGACTACATGTAAGAGGTTATAGTTCTGTCACTTATATTAATCTCCCTCCTGTCTATACTAAATACTGCATTCCAGTTAATCATGCACATATACCTACATGTGAAACAGCTAAATGTTGGAACCATCTTTCTGCTATTGCTGATGAGATGCCCTCTTTGAAGGACTGTGAGGCTGGGCTTTTGATTGGCTACAATTGTGCTAGAGCACTGGCGCCAAGACAAGTGATTGTAGGAGAGTATGATGAACCGTATGCGGTTAAAACTGATCTAGGCTGGAGCATTGTCGGACCTTCATTACCCAAGCCTGATTCCTCTGGTGTTACTAGTCTCTGTCACAGACTTTCTGCCAAAGAAATCCCTCCATTGACTCCAGCAGATGCCATTCGTGTTCTAGAATCTGATTTTAAGAATGTTGATGACAATAAAACTTTATCCCAAGATATCATATTTTTAAATAAGTTAAGTGATGGTGTAAGGAAAAATAGTTTTGGACATTTTGAAATGCCTCTGCCTTTTACAGAAAGACCTTGTTTGCCAGATAACAGACAGCTGGCTCTTGTGAGACATAACCATCTAAAGAGAAAATTGTTAAAGGATCAAGGGTACAAGGAGCATTATGTGGAATTTATGGACGATGTCATTAAAAGAGGAGAGGCAGAGGAAGTTAAAGATGTGGGGAGCGAAGGTAACGGATGGTATGTTCCTCATCACAGTGTTTACCACCCTAAGAAATCAAGCAAATTGAGAGTGGTTCTTGACTGTTCTGCGAGGTATGATGGAATCCGTTTAAATGATCATCTCCTTCAAAGACCTGAATTGTTAAACTGTTTGACTGGTGTTCTCAGATTTCACTGTGTGAATTACAGATTAAAGCATCTGGCTGAAGGTAACGAAGAACAGTACCCTTTGGGCTCTCAGTTTGTAATGAATGATTTCTACGTAGATGACTGTGTTACAAGTGTACAAACGACAGAGGATGCAATTCAGCTTGCTCAAGAAGCCAGTGAAATCTGTGCCATTGGTGTCCTTAGACTTCACAAATATTTGTCCAATGATAAAGCTGTCCTGGAAAGTATTCTTCCCTCTGAACGAGTAATTAATGTAAAGGAACCTGATCTCTCATTTAATGATTCCTTGACAGAGCGAACATTGGGGATTCAGTGGAATATGGAACTTGATTGTTTTAAGTTTGATATTTGTCTCCGGGAACAGACAGCATCTCAATGTGGAATCTTATCTACAATTGCATTGTTGTATGACCCATGTCTTGACATTGATGGTGGGTTCAAGGTGGGAGGACGACTAAGCAATTCTTCTCTCTGTAGTCGACTCAAACAGCCTGCAAGTATTCCCAAAGACCATCATATTACAAAGTTGATCATAGCTGACTGTCACAAAAGAGTTAAGCATCAAGGTAAAGAGTACCTCTCCAATATAGCCGTCAGACAGGGTTTGCACACCCCTAAGAAATCTTTTAACCGGGACATGGTGATCGTCAAGGACAATGATCTACCTGGGCATAAAAGGTCATTCAGTAGGACTGTAGAAACAACCTTAGGTTTAGATAGACTTGTGAGGAGAGTTGGTTCATCTCGGTGATATAAAAAAAAAAAAAAAACTTGGAAAGAAGGGACAATGTCTTGGTAAGACTTCTGTAATTTAATGTCCTGTACTGTACTGTATTTTGTATTTGTATTGTTTTGAAGTTTCACTGTAATTTTGAAATCATTTGTTTTATTATAACTCATGATTTGGTGGGAGTGTAACGGACAGCTAACTTACAAAGGAGAGTTTTCTAGCCTTCATCGATCCATTTGTATCAAGCTTCCTTAAAGGACTTTTATTTTGATAAGCGACTTGATGCATGACATTTGGACTGTATAAAGTGCAACCCATTTCCTCCAGGTGTATGTGTGTGTGCACGCTGATTGAAGGACGCAGCTTGCAATCCGTGATGTTTCTCTCCTATTGTATTTTTGTGCATCCCACTAGAGGGTTATAAGGTAAACAAGCTATTTTTTATTATTGTGTAACTGTATTGTTTTATTGTGATGTTGGTTTTTGTGTAAGAGTTATAGTGTTTTTTTTTTGTTGTTTATTTGCTGTAGCTCTTACGGTGTCTACATGAGTGTCACGAATAAAACGCTAATGGAAACATCAGTTTAAGGAGTATTTGATCATCATTCCAGTGGGGTAGCAACATACACTTCCATCAATAATCCATGAAGATCAGACAGGTTTCATCAAAAATAGACAAATGGTTCACAACATTCGCAGATTATTTGATATAATATACTCTTCTCACTCAAGACCTTATTTGGAAATCCTTATTTCATTGGATGCTGAGAAGGCCTTTGAGAGGGTCGAGTGGGATTATCTCTTCTCGGCCCTGTCAAGGTTTGGTTTTGGATCTATATTTATTTCGTGGATTAGGCTTCTTTATGCATCCCCAATGTCATTAGTACAGACAAATAAATTACGGTCTGATTACTTTATGTTAGAACGTTCTAATAGACAAGGCTGCCCATTATCTCCAATGCTTTTTGCATTAGCAATCGAACCTCTGGCAATCTCTTTATGAAACTTAACAATCTACAGTGGGGTCTTTAGAGGGGAAGGGGAACATAAAGTATCATTATATGCGGATGATTTATTATTATATATTTCCAACCCATCTAAATCTATTCCTGCAATAACTTCCACTTTAAAGAAATTTGGACAAATCTCAGGGTATAAACTTTATATGGAGAAAACTATATTTCCAATTAACAATTTAGCTGATCAACAATCTTTTGAAACACTGTCCTTTAAAACTTTAACCCAGTTTAAATACTTATGAATCAATGTCACTAAGATATTTGTATCTCCTGCATCATATCTATATAAAGAGAATTTTTCAAAATTACTTGATCAAATAACACAGGATCTACAGAGATGGTCTCATATAGCTATCTCATTAACAGGGAAAATTAATATTATCAAAATAAACTCTTCTTGATATATATTGGTATACACTGAAATAAAAATAAAAATTTTGGAAGAATGTTCTTTTCCATATTCTTGATAAAATTATTTCAGAATTTATTTGGGATAGGAAGATTCCTAGAATAAGGAAGGCATTTTTACAGAGACCCAAATCAAAAGGAGGAATGGGACTTCCAAACTTTCAGATTTATAGTAATATATAGCGAGTAATATAAGAATGATGGCCTACTTGTTGCAAAAACAACCCCAGTTATGGGTAAACATAGAAAGCATATGCTGTTATCCTTCCTCACTTTCTGCTCTATTGTTTTCACCTTTAGCCACTTTACACCCTTGCCCATTAGATAATCCAATAGTTTCACATACACTCAAGATCTGGTCCCAGGTCTGAAAATTTTTTAGCTGGCAGACTGGTTCTCTCTAAAGCCCCATTATAAAAAAAATCACTCGTTTGCTCCCTCATTTAAAAGTACAACATTTGATGATTGGGTTGAAAAAGGAATTTATAGTTTTACAGACATATTTATTGATAATGTGTTTCCATCATTTGAACAGCTACAGAAGAAATATAACATACCTCGATCACATTTTTTAAAATATTTGCAGCTGCGAAACTTTGTTAAACAAAATAATCCATTATACCCCAACTCTCCAAATCAATCCATAATGGAAATGATACTTTTGCGTGATCCTCACAATAAAAGAGGTATTTCATATATATATGAAGCACTATTTCAATTGACAAGCACATCAACTCTAGAACACTTAACTCCCTGAGGTCTGAAAACGCGCCAGCGCGTTTTGCAGGATTTTTTTCACATTGCAGCAAAACAGACTTAAAATACTCCGTCATTTTTTGTCATAGAGACATAGGTAATATATCAATTGAAACTATAGAATGTCTTCTTTTATTTGTGTACACTCAGAGTAAAAACACAATGTTGTGCTTTTTGTAAAATAAAGAAAACTAACATGATGCGTGATCTCTCCTCTCCCTCTGAACAAAGTCCAATCTGATAGTTCTCAGAAAATGAACTGTAACTTATGAATACTAATGACAAAAAAAATTACACTTACGTCTAAAGAAACGTTGAAATGTCAGGTTTTAAATCGTGCAAGTCAAATCAAAAACAAACATTCTGTGTTTATGTAATCTGTATGAAAAGAGAGCGCTATTCAGATGCAAATTCAGAGGCAATACATGCATTCATCGTCTCAATCGTGTATTTATTGTCTTGAAAAGTGTTTATTTGGGTGTTAAAGCAATGGTTAGCGATCTCTAGAAGACATGCCATTAGTTCCTAGTTCCTTTTCTTCTTTATATGAATTTGTGGACTAAAGGTGCACAGAGCGCCCTCCGGCTGCAAGTATGAATTGAAAAGTATCAGTAAAAGTTGACAGTATCCAGCACTCATAGTGATGACAATAAATATTGCTTCTCAGTATAGAAAATTGACATAAATATATAAGAATCCATCAATATTTCTCCAAATGTGCATGCTTTTAAGCTAAAAGCCTATATGAAATGCCATAGAGGTAACATAATTATTCAGACACTTTGCATCACAGAAATACATTATATTTTAAAGAATATAATAGAATACCATTATTTTAAATTGTAATAATATTTCACAGTATTGCTGTTTATGATGAGCTGAGACATTATTACAGAGGGTTTTTTTCACAGCCTACCTCACTGAAAGGCCTCATTAATATGCAAGTCATTTCAGGTCATTATTATGCAATTCTTTTGTCTTCTCAGGTGTAAATGATCCATTATTCATGCAGATTCAGGCCTCCACACATACTGTGTTTTTTGACAAAAAGTGTCTTACAAAAACTAAATCAATATATTGTTTTATATGAAGGAGTAGGCAGCATAATTTTTACATGATTCTGAAGCAAAAACTCTAGTCTACAACCTCCAATACCCAAAAGTCTTGTGAACACAGATTTAATATACTTTTTTTGGCCTTATTTCAGTGACTTAAGTTTTTTTGTTTTTTCAATAACCACGCATAAACATTATTCCTTCAAAAATACAAACATGTACATACATGTTCCTCACATATTATTGTAGCCTAGTTTGTGCTGAATACAGTGTAATGACACTTTTGTGTCATTTATATGTTTATGAACAACTGAAAAAAGCACAAATGTCAGGGCATGTCAAAACTTCTCCAGTCCCCAAATCAGCCTCAGACTCCAGAGGGTTAAAATCCTCTTGGGTGGAAGACTTAGATGTTGAAATTACAGAGGAGCAATGGGAGGCGGCCCTTAAACTGATTCATAGCTCATCAGTATGTGCAAGACATGGACTCATACAGTTTAAAGTAATACATTGTTTACACTGGTCTAAGCAAAAGCTCAATAAGATATTCCCAAATGTAGACCCTTCTTGTGATCGTTGTGGGCATGCACCGGCATCACTGGCCCATATGTTTTGGAGCTGCCCAAAATTATCATCCTTCTGGAGAAGTATTTTTCTGACGTTGTCAAGAATATTACAAAGGTCTATTGACCTAGATCCCCTGGTGGCAGTTTTAGGTATTGTTAAATCTGAGATAGCTATAAACAGGGCCGAACAAAATATAATTTAATTTGTCTGTTTACTAGCACGAAGATTAACATTGTTAAACTGGAAACAGAAAGCTGCCCCCACATATATAAATCATTTGGAGCTAGAGAAAATCAGATTCTCCTTAAAAAATAAAGAGGAAAAATTTTCTGACATATGGCAACCTTTTATAAATTACTTTGGTGATATTGGTTCTATGGGAAGTGGTTGAATTGATCCATTGAGATAAATGGTTAATCGTGCTCAAAGGATTGAATTCATACTTGAGGTGGACTAATACCCCCCACTTTTGTTTTATACATTTAGTCTACTGTTTTCTCCATGTATTTTGTAAAAAATGTTTTACTGTTGTGTAATTATTTGTTGGTTATGCGTTAGATATGAGTGAATATGTGTTGGTTTATATGTGTTGTGTGGTTTGGATATGTTAAAGGAAAAATCCAATAAATAAAGTATTAAAAAAAAAAAAAAAGTGTGTTACGATTGTCATTTTCCCGTGAACTGTTTGTATCCAGTGTTTCGTTTACTATTTTGAATAGGCCTACTGAAACCATAGCAGGCGCTCTTGTCCCAAAACCTAATGTCACGTTGCCAGTTTGGGAACATTTCGGCTTTTAACCCAATGAAAAAGGCGAGCCAGCGAATTTAGATGAGCCAATATACAAAATTTTCGGAAAAAAGGTTCCTGTGACACGCAGCAATACATCTATTTTGAGGTGTCATCTCGCTAACTGTCATCCAGCCATTGAAGCACAGCTGTCCCCTCAAGCATCAGGTCACGGAGCAACATCAAAAAGAACAGCTGAGGCAGGTAGCGTTACCAGCCGACAGTTAGGAGTAGCTGAAGCCTTTGCGAAATCTGTAAAACACAGCCGTGAAAGTAACAGGCATAAATGCCTTACAGCCGCTATTACGCTGTATCTTGTTCAGGAGATGGTTCCATTCAACACAATGGAGAAACCAGCATTCAAATCAATGCTTCAAAAATTTGACAAGCAGTACGAGTTGCCGGGTAAAACCTACTTTTCAGAAACAGCTGTGCCGAAAATTTACAGCACGGTAAAGACAGCTATCAAAAGCGAGCTCATGAATGTTGACTACTTTTCTGCCACAACCGATATGTGGTCAAGTGTCAATATGACTCCTTATATGAGTCTAACGGTTCATTATCTCAGCATGGAATGGACTCTGAAATCACGTTGTCTCGAAACCGTATTTATGCCCGAAAACCACACGTCCGACAATATTTTGGATGCTCTCTGGCACGCATTTGAAGAGTGGTCCCTGGATGAGAAGAAGCTGGCATACATTACTACAGACAACGGAGCCAACATTGTTGAAGCAGTCAAAAAGTTGAACTGGCCGTGGCTGAACTGCTTTGGTCACAATTATCCTACATTCGGCAGTCACAAATGAAATGGCAAGCGTCAAGGACCGCACAACCCGAGCAATGGGCCTGTGTCACACATTGGTCAGTACATTTTCTCAGAGCTGGTTGAAGAGAAGAGATCTAGCGAAAGCACAAGCGGAACTTCAAATTCCTCAGCGTGGCCTCAAGTTATAAAATGTAGGCTAAATGATCATGTTATTAGGCAATAAATAAAAATTAAAAATGAATGAAATTATAAAAATTAAACAATATAGGCCTACTGTTACAATAGGATACTTGCAGCCTATTAATTGTAGGCTATTTTTTGTTTAAAATAAATATTTTGAGACGAAAATTATTTCAAAAGGTATATTGAGGAAAAAACATATTTAGGCTAATTTCAGAACATTTAACGTCCATATCTGTCTGTGCACATTTAAAGAATTCTTATTCGTTTGCAGTTGGGATAAAAAAAAAAAAAGTTTTTTGTTTAGTAAAAAAATATAATGAAACAAATAAATAGCCTAATTTAAAATGTAGCCTATAATTTATTTTGGTAGGATAATTAGATTTGTTGTCATTGGCTAATTCCTATTCAACGATTTAATGGCCAATATTCTGTTCAGGACTGCACTACGAGATGGGGCACCAAACAGAAAATGGTGGAAAGGGTTTTGGAACAAATCCCAGCTATCAGAAGAGTTCTGAATGACCGGAGACATCACCAATCTAAATCCAAGCTGGCAGGACATAGCTGTCCTTGAGTCTGTGAATGTAGCACTTAAACCCGCGGCTGAGTTTACGGATCTGGTGTCTGGCGAGAGCTACGTTACAGTGTCTTCAGTGAAACCTCTCCTGAAACTCCTCACTGAAGATATTCTTAAACCATCAAACGAGGATACCACCTTAACATCAAACATAAAGCACGAAATGTGTAGTGTTCTACAGGGGAAGTACGAACCAGCTGCCTTACAAAAACTTTTGGAAAAGGCCTGTTGTTTAGATCCTCGCTATAGGGGCGATCATATAAATGACACGGAGACAAAATCCGCACTCATTGAAGAGATGGTGAGAGTGGAGGACGAAGAGACCGCTGCCAGTGCGTCAGTGGTTGAAGAAGAAGGGCAAGTGATAGTGCCACCACCAGTAAATAAAAAGACTCTTGGAGACCTAATGAAGCCACGGGCAACCTCCGCGTCAGTGCCCATACCCAAGAGAGCGCGAGCAGATGACGAGCTTACGCGCTGCATGAGGAGTGCATTGACTCCAGCGCGAATCCACTGTCCTGGTGGCGTGATAATCAGTCTAGATTTCTGCTGCTGTCCAAAGTTGCGCGCAAATACATGTGTTTGTGCAACGAGCACACTGTCGGAAAGGGTTTTCAGTGCCACAGGGAATATTGTTACCCCCATGCGATCCTCCCTGAAACCACATAAGGTTAATATGTTGGTTTTCCTAGCGTGAAACAAGGACATGATAACCCAGGTCTAAATCACATTCGTTAACACTTAAGTAATGTTTCGTTTATTCTCTGTATTTTCACATAGGCTTACACGTTGTTTTCATGTGATACTTTAGACTTCTTTCGTTTTTCAAAGTTTTTCAAGAAAAGGCATTTTCTTATTGCTTGTTTTCATGTGATACTTTAGAGTTCTTTGATTTCTTTTATTTTTTTAAATGGGAAAAGGCATGTTCTTGATGCTGTTTTGGATTTAACACTAACTAAAATGTTTTAAAACGTCTCTGTCAGTTAAAAAACAACAATGTATGCTACACTCAACAATAGAGCTTTGTATGCAGTAAAATTAGGTTTGTTAACAAAAAAAAACGTCGGTAATACCACATATTGTGCTATTGAGCAACCCATAATAACCGCAAGGGAAATTTCTTAACTGCGACTGCCCTACCGTGAGTTTTGTGATCCGTTGAACCACTAATAAGTGCCATTTGTGTGGTTGTAATTTACAACCTTGGCTAAGATGTTAAGGGGTACACCGTACACAGCCAGTAGATGTTGCTACCAGTTTGTGTGTCAGAGGCAATCCATGCATTAAATAAATGTTTAGTAATAATTTCAGGTTGTAAATTGCAGACATTATGGGAGAGAAAAATCACACTTCATTAAGAGCACATTTCAAAATTATTGGTCATTTATTGTGATAGCATTGTGTTCATTTTTATGGAAAACTATTTACCTCAGGATCTGCAGTTGACAGTTTGGACTCTTCAGTCCATCAGAAAGAAGCTTCACTCCAGAATCCTGCAGGTCATTGTTACTCAGGTCCAGCTCTCTCAGGACAGAGTTTGAGGACTGTAGAGCTGAAGACAAACTCTCACAGGAACGAGCGGTGAGATTACAGGACTGTAGCCTGTTTAGAGAACAAAACAAACAGCAAAATGAAAGCGTATTAGGTAGGGTTTATAATCTAAAGCACAGATGACTTAGAATCCTTGAATGGAGTAGTTTAGTAGAGGAAAAGCTAAAACCATCAGATGTATTCGGTAACTGAATTTAAGAAAGAATGTAAGACTACAAAAGAAAATTAAAGACTTCCTTTAGATTATATAAGTGTAAAATGTTTCAATAATTAAAACCAGGGCAGTTTACCAAATAATTTATGTGCAGTTTATTCGAATATTTCGTTGATTGTCACCACTGTTGAGGTTTGTATGATGAGTGTTCATATCTCAGTGTGTAATATTTTTAAAAAAAAATTACAAATGATGATGTTGCATCTTAGAAAGACAAGCTGTAGTCACCTTGTCTCATTTTTAATGCATCACACTAATATTTTTTTTTATCACAACTGATTTTCATATTTAATAGCACTGCCACTCTTCAGTTTGCCTTATCATCAAACTACAAAACAGCACATTCTAAATTCATAAATGTGATCATGTTTTGAAAGTGGAGTGATTGTTGTCAGTGTTTCTTACTTAGCTGATCTGGATTCTTTAACCACAGGCAGCAGCTTCTGAAGAACTTCATCTGCTATATTTTGTGCTCCAGTAAACTGTTTTAGATCAAAATCCATCTTCTGCTCTGATGTCAGCAACACATAAACCAGAGCTGACCACTGTGAAGAGGAGAGTTTGGTTTCTCTTATTCCTCCAGATGTCATATAATCTTGGATCTCCTGCATCAGTGAATCATCACCCAGTTCACTCAGACAGTGGAACAGATTGATGGATCTCTCTGGAGAGTGATTCTCCCTGATCTTCTGCTTGATGTACTGAACTGTTTCCTCTTTGTTGTAGGAGCTGCTTCCTGTCTGTGTCAGTAGTTTTCGTAAGAGAGCCTGATTGGACTCCAATGAGAGACCCAGAAGGAAACGCAGGAAAAGGTCCAGATGTCCATTCTTACTCTTGAAGGCCTTATTTACAGCTCTATGATGCAGCTCAGATAATGAATGATATTTCTTCTGGTTTAAAACCTTAGACAACAGATTGATTTGGTCAAACACATTTCTGTTCTTGTTTGTACAGTAAATGTGTGCATATAGAGCTGCTAGATGTTCCTGAAGGCTCAAATGAACAAAGCAGAAGACTTTCCCCTGATACAAGCCCAACTCCTCTCTGAAGATCTGAGTGCACAATCCTGAGTACACTGATGCTTCTGTCACATCAATGCCACACTCTCTCAGGTCTTCCTCATAGAAGATCAGGTTTCCTTTCACAAGCTGCTGGAAAGCCAGTTTCCCCAGTTTGAGAATCATGTCTTCATCTTTCACTTTCTTCTCATAGTCCTTCTCATGTTTAATGTTGGTCTGAATGATCAGGAAGTGTGTGTACATTTGAGTGAGAGTCTTGGGAATCTTTCTTCTCTTTGCTTCACTCAACATCTTCTCTAGAACAGTGGCTGAGATCCAGCAGAACACTGGGATGTGGCACATGATGTGGAGGCTCCTTGATGACTTCAGGTGTGTGATGATTGTATTGGCCAGACTCTGATCACTGATTCTCTTCCTGAAGTATTCCTCCTTCTGTGGCTCATTGAAGCCTCGTACCTCTGTCACTCGATGGACACACTCAGAGGGGACGAGATCAGCTGCTGCTGGTCTGGAGGTGATCCAGATGAGAGCAGAGGGAAGCAGATTCCCCACAATGAGGTTCATCAGCAGCACGTCCACTGAGGCTGATTCAGATATATTACACAGTTTCACACCGCTCTTAAAGTTCAGAGACAGACGACACTCATCCAGACCATCAAAGATGAACAACACTTTATATTCATCACTGGATATTTCCATTTCTTTGTTTTCAGGGAAAAAGATATGATGAAGATCTGAAAGACTGAGTGTTTTGTCCTTCATCAAGTTGAGCTCTCTGAAAGGAAGTGGAAATATGAGCTGGAGGTCCTGATTCTCTTTCCCTTCAGCCCAGTCCAGGATGAACTTCTGCACAGAGACTGTTTTTCCAATGCCAGCGACTCCCTTTGTCAGCACAGTTCTGATGGGTTTGTCTTGTCCAGGTACAGGTCTAAAGATGTCATTGCATTTGATTGGTGTGTCCTCTGTTGCTGCTCTCCTGGATTGTGTCTCAATCTGTCTCACCTCATGCTCATTATTGATCTCTCCACTTTCACTCTCTGTGATGTAGAGCTCTGTGTAGATCTCATTCAGGAGTGTTGTGTTTCCCTGCTTTGCTGTTCCTTCATTCAGACACTGAAACTTCTTCCTCAGGTTTGATCTAAATGTGTTGAGGCTGAAGGCTTTACGGCTGTAAAATAAAAACACCCAATTATGGCATTATGGGTTAATAAGCACAATGCCAAGTTCTGTATCTTATATTTAAATTCAAATATCTGTTATAGAAATGTTTTACCTGAGATCAGGCTGTGTTTCTCCACTCTTTAAATGTATTGGCTGATCTATAGACACATCACTCTTCATAGACTCTGGTTCTGATCTCTTCTGATGAACTGAGCTAAACCAGAGAGAGATTAATTTGAATATTTCAAATTACTGTATTCAACAACTCAATTCTTTATTTATCATTGAAGAAATAACTTTAATGTGTTTTACATTATAAAGTAAAGATAAAAATACCCAAAAAGAAAGCAGAAGAAGAATGTCCTATCTCTTTTAGAAAATACATGATAATATAGAATGCAATACTATAATCATGTTTTTACAGAAATGTTATACCTGAGGCCAGTCCATGTATCTTCACTCTTAAAATATATTGGATGAATCATAGACGCATCACTCTTCATAGACACACAACTGTGCTCTGGTTCTGATCTCTTCTGATGAACTGAGCTAAAACAGAACATCATTTATGATTACAATCATCTCAAGATAATAAAAAAATATATATAAAAATGTGTGAAAAGCACTCAAGGAGGCTTATCATTTTCCATAAATGTTAAACTTTTAAAAAAACAAGACAAAAAAATCTGTAGACAGGCATTTCCTCTATAACATAAAAGGATATTTAATGAGTTACTCAAAGTACCTGTGTTCTGGAAAATAATCTTCATTTCTGGATGTTTGTGTGTCGTCCATGATGGATCTGAACAGTTTGATCTCCACCTCTGACTCTAGACGGAAGTGACAAACAATCACAGAAACTAAAGTAATCAAACAGCTTTTATAAATCATCTGAATGATCTTGATCTGGAGAAATAGATCACCATCACTCAAATACATGAAGTTCACATGTAAACACAAATGCTCTTTAGACTTTTACACAATCACAGTCAGCATTAACACACAAGAAACATTGTTCATTTTCTTTAGGTTGAAGAATATCATACATACCGATTCACAGAAATCCTACAGCTTTTCCATCGAGTAGATACACATAAATTCCTGCCTAAACTTTTATAAACGACTCTATTACAGTTTTAAAGATATTCTGTCTGGTAAATGGTCGATTCTGTCTGTTTAAAATGGCAAAACATCAGCTCTGAAGATGTACTTTCACCTTCATTTATGACGAGGTGCATTTATGACATGACATGTGTCATGGGTTGCCAGATCCTGTAAAAATGTCCAGCACAAAACAGATTCAAAACCTGCCAAAAGGAATGAAGACTAGATCAATTTCAGTGTTGCCAAGTCTGTGATTTTACCGTGGAATGGGGATACTGTTAAACTGTTGCTGAGGTCTTGATGTTTTACCCCCTGAAGGTTAAAGTTCCCTCTATTTTTGGGTTATTTTTGATTGGCCATTGTGTTAGTATTGTGGCACAGACCTGGAAACAATAATTGTTGAGTTATTATAATCCAGTATAATTAATTTAAAAAAAAACAGACAGAGCCTTGCATATTAAAACATAAAAGGGCATTTTTAATCATTAATTAAATGTATGCTTCATCTTTTATTTCAAATTCAATTAGAATAATAAGACACTATGGCACTATAATCAATCAAATTAAATTACACAGAAAGTTTATGATATTTTAAATATTTTTTGAATATACAAATAAGAAATGTTTGGGGGAAAAATTATTTGACTTTTGAACATGAAACTAAAGAGATGTTACAGTAGTGGTTGTATACAAACGCATGACGAAGAAGATTCAAGAATAACAATCTTTTAATAAATCCACAGGCAAGGAAATCCACAAACTGGTAAACAGGAAGCACAACCACACATATCACGAACGATACCAGACAGCACAGAACTGAAAACACAAGGCTTATATACAAAGGCAAAATGAGGTGGGTGATTGAACACAGCTGGTGGTGATAATGAAGGTGATCAGTAATTATGGTAACAAACTAGTGGCGGGAAATAGTGCAACACAGAAGTCCAAAACACAGTGAACATGTAACAAATCGCCCCCTCCCGGAAAGGCGCATCATCACACCTAGAGATGGATGGAGGAGCTTAAT
The DNA here is from genome assembly GCF_024489055.1 of Chanodichthys erythropterus. NCBI lineage: Eukaryota > Metazoa > Chordata > Actinopteri > Cypriniformes > Xenocyprididae > Chanodichthys > Chanodichthys erythropterus. The sequence continues at coordinate 2,940,006 of NC_090234.1, forward strand.
GAGGCGGGTGTAAGTCCAGGAGAGGGCTGGAGTAGAGTGAAGTCCAGGGAGGTGCAGATGGTGGTGACATCCAGGGGGTAGCCTTGAGCAGGAACGTCCAGATGTTGCTCCAGGCCACAGCCAGGATGGCGTCCCACGGCGGCATTGCTGGAGGGAGGAGCCACGGTGGTGAGAGTCTCCACGCAACCTTAGGGATGAGTGTAAGCGACGCAGCCGATGGAGGTGGAGCCTTATGCAAAGACAGAGAGCCGAAGGAGCGGAGTGATGGCGATGGTCTCTGAGTCCGCGACGGAGTCACAGAGACGGCCCCCCGAGATGGAAGCAGGGTACCAGAGGGCTGAGGTGGAACTGGAACGACTGAGGGCTGAGGCAGAGCTGTAGGGGTGGAGGGTCGGAGAGCAACGAACAACCCGTAAGTCCGTGGCAATGTGATGGCGATGACTGAGCCAGGCGGAGTCGAGGGTCCGAGGGAGTCCAGTGGAGCTGAAAGCTCGATGGTCACTGATGTAGTCGAGGGTGTAATTAGCAAAGGTGGAGGAGTCAGGACGATGAGCCGAGGTGTCACGACGGGATCTGAGGCCGGGGACGGAGCTCCACAGCCAGAAGCTGGCTCACAGCAGGCCCCAGGTGTAGCCACGCCACTGAGAGGAAGCTGATGTGGAACCAAGGGAATGATGGGAGACAGCAAGGGCTGGGTAGCAGGCATGGCTGAGGGCTGGAGAAGGGACTGGTGAACAGAGGGATTGGAAAAAAATAAATTCTGGGTAGATATTTGGAGAGGAGGTGGGAGAGGGAGGCTGGGCGGGACCAGTTAATCCATAATTGAACAAACAGGTTTAGGAGGGATTAAAGGGGATAGGGAATCTTTTATTTGTGTATCTATATATTTATGTTTTGAACACCAATCTTACCTGCAGCTGCTCCAGTTTGCCAGTCAAATTGTTAAAGGACAGAAATTATTCACTAGTCCATAATGCACATTTCGACTATGTAGTCTACATGCGAGTTTGTTTGAACACCTTAAATGCTATCTGTTTTTTCTATGCTCCCAGAAGGTGCAGGAGGGTATCAAGTACCATTGATTCATGGTGTTATAGGTCTCCCATCGTATGATATAACCAGACCACAACTAGAATTTCTGGTGGGGTCTGGAATTAAATTTAAGGCAAATCGCTGAAATACTTGATGCGTCACAGATTACGGATCAGGAGCTTGACAGTATGGTCATCGATGTTGGCGGTCAAAATGATCTGCTTGCACCTGAATCTGTGAGGGCTCAGTTAAACTCAGCAGGTGTTCTTGCACAAAGGAGGAGGGTTAGGGCAAGTATGCTTCAAACCAATCCAGATGCAGCTGTTTTGAGAGCTACATCACAAAGACTACAGCGCAGAAAATACAGCGTAGCTGGCCCAAACTCTCTGTGGCACCTAGAGGGTTATCACAAGCTCATAAGGTGATGATTCATTTTCTTTACATCTGCAGAAGTCACACTGAAAGTAATTAAAATCATGTTTATATATGTGTACAGTTGTTTAGACTGGTAATTGTTGTAATTGTGTTGAAGCCATACATCCTTAATGTTGACAAATATTAGACGCAATTTTTGTAATCCATGTTATATAGACTCATAGTAAGATTTTGTGTCAAAGTATTGCATTGTATAGCCATTGTAAAGTTACAAAATCCAAAAGGCTTGACTTCATCAACTAATCTTCCTTCATATTCATATTATACTAGAGGAAGAGCTGCCTAATAATTTAAAAAATTTTGCTTTCAAAGGTGGCAAATTGTGATTCATGGATTGACTGATGGCTACAGTCGGCTTGTGGTTTCCTTGTTGCATCAAACAACAATCGCAGCAGTACAGTCCTGCAACATTTCAATACAGCAGTATCCCAATATGGTGTGCCATCACAAGAGCGCTTGTGATTAAGGTGGAGGGAACATTGATGTTTGTCTTCATGATTGTCTTCTGTGGAATGAGCACCAGGAGTGATCTCAGAGGTCAGAGTACACACAATCAACGGATCGAGAGGTTTTGAGGTGATCTTTGGTCTGGCATGATCAATGTGTACCATGGCCTCTTTACATTCCTGAAGTCGGAGGGGATCATTGATCCTGACAATGAACTGGTGTATATCCTGAGATTACCCACAGAGACCAGATCCAGCAATGGCACAAGAAAGGGACACACCTGAGAACCATAATGCTGATCCTCTATGGAGAGAGGACATTCATGTCCTTGAAAGTCTGCTCACTCTAACTGAAGGTGATGTTCATCAACTCCAACTCTGGATGTCTCCAGGGATGGCATGGGTGTTGACTTTCTTCAGATGACAATTATGTTCCTGCAGTCTGTGGTTCATCCATAGACTGTGGTAATATTGAAGTATACATTTTTTAACAGTAGTTGCAAGTTCTGTGTTTTGGTATAAGCCATTGTAAGCTAGTTGGACTATAATTTATAATGCATTTATACTCTTGTAGATGTCCATCATATAACATATGGTTAGTAATACATTAATTTATGAAGATTTAATTATTTAAAAATACTAAATTAATGCATTTCTAGACATTTGGTTTCATGCGTTATATTATGTACATAGTTAATTATATAGTTAAAGTCTTGAATATGATGTTTTTACAATAGGTACATAATAAAAAACATAATTACATGCAAAATATTTTATGTGACTCTGGGAAACCCTGCCACAACAAACAGGCTGATGGTCTGCATAGAGCACATAGCTACAGTCATCATGGAGAAAGATCAGCGCTCATGCTGTTAGATCATGTCAGATCAGAGGTACAGATCAAGTCTCATAAGTTTAAGATCACAGATGAATACTAACTTTGATAGATTGATAGGACAAGCAACTAAGGCAAATGAGCACCGAGAAGACAGTCTCACTGAAAGGTTATTTGGCATTACTGTAAAATAATGTATAGTCATAAAGATAATTGCAAGAGAGATACTTTATTTATTTTATGTATAACCCAGCCATAAATTGTCAATTATGATTGAACATGAACATGCTGTGTGTGCAGTGTTACAAATTGTTTTCAGCTGAAAGTAGCTAAAACTGGTCACTAAATAATTAAAGGGATAGTTCACCCAAAAATGAAAATTTGATGTTTATCTGCTTACCCCCAGCACATCCAAGATGTAGGTGACTTTGTTTCTTCAGTAGAACACAAATGATGATTTTTAACTCCAACCGTTGCGGTCTGTCAGCCAAATAATGCTAGTGGATGGGAACTTCTACTATAAGAGTAAATAAAACTTGCACAGACAAATCCAAATTAAACCCTGCGGATCGTGACGACACATTGATGTCCTAAGACACGAATCAATCGGTTTGTGTGACAAACCGAACAGTATTTATATCATTTTTTAACTCTAATACACCACTATGTCCAACCGCGTTCAGCACTCGTTAGTAAGGTCTGATCGCGCTCTGACAGCCGCAGTGATGTCTCGCTCTCATTGAAGTATATGCGTGAGACATCACTGCCGCTGTCAGAGCGTGATCAGACCTCACTAAGCGAATGCAGAATGCGGTTGGACATAGTGGAATGCCTTGAACATGAGCTGGCATATGCAAATATTGGGGGCGTACATATTAATGATCCCGACTGTTACGTAACAGTCTGTGTTATGTTGAGATTCGCCTGTTTTTCAGAGGTCTTTTAAACAAATAAGATAAACGTCATTCTGTGATAGCTTTTGTCCTAATGAGGTCCTAACTGAAACTGCATGGATAAGGATCCTTTTGTAATGTGTGTGTGTGTGTGTAATTTTGTCTGTTAAATTTTTTTTAATTTAACCCAATTCAAAAATGTCTCTACATCTGCTCAAAAGCATTTTTTAAATTCATGATTAATGCTGCATTGCATAATGTGTGCTTATACAAACTGACAACCACAAGTGAATCGCATTCAATTATTTAATATGGACTAAAATAATCGTTTTGTTTGCAATTTCAAGGCTATATTTACATACTACGACTAACCTGACAGTTGTTTATACAGGTTTTGTAATGAAAACTAGTCTAAAATTAAGAAACCCTTAGAAAACAGCAAAAACATTGAGTTTACATGTGATTCGCTTAAAATACTAATAATTTATTATTCCAATATCCAAATATGATACTAAATCCCACAGAAAGAAGGTTTCTATTTTTAACATGCTGTCTTTTAATTTGATCACTGTACATTATAAACAAGACAAAATTCACTGAATAAAGGTTAGCCAACAGAAACATATTTATAGAAAACAGCTGACAATTAATAGAGAGGACCAATAAGAGCAAAATGAATCAAGTATTCAAGAATATCAAGCAGAAGTTAGTCCAACATAACGAGGGGTTGTGTTAACTAAAGCATTCACCATTTAACAAATTAAAAACACAGATGGACAATTCAAAATGCTTTCTGACAGAAAAATAACACAAACAAGAACAAATTTTAAACCAAGCATGGCAATTTTCATTTTACAATGATCTTCCCTCTCTCTGTGTGCGCGCGCGTTTGTGTTTATGAGAGAGAGCTCGTGCAGCACTGAGACAATGGTCATTTTAAATGCATAAGTAATTAAAGGTGCTCTAAGTGATGTCACGCGTTTTTAGGCCAAAACATTTTTTGACACATACAGCAAACATTTCCTCACTATCCGCTAGCTGCCCGTCCCCTGAACACACTGTAAAAAAAACGCGGTCTCTGTAGTCGCCACAAGCTCTGAAAATGGCAATAAAAACAAACTGGTGCAGCCTGGACCACGAATCATAATAAACATGCTCCAGCCAATAACCAACAAGAATGATTTTAAATGCGCGTTCATGACTGTTTCAGGAAGCACGGATGGGACGGGAGGAGGAGGAGGAGGGAGGGTCTAGCTAGCCTCTGTTTTGTTTGACAACACTTCAAACGTCAACAGGAAGTTACTCCACCCAGGATGACTTAGAGCACCTTTAAATGTGCTAGTTTACATACAAAATAAGTAGGCTATGTAACATAATTAGGTACTTTAGTTAGTATTAACACAATGACGCAACACATGTAGGCTATGTTTCTGAACAATGAGAATAAAGAAATAAACGCCTGTTTCTCCAGACTCGCGCTTGTTAGTCAGTCACCGATTTATTGAATCGAACTGTCCGAAAGAACCGGTTCACGGAAAAGAACCGAACTTCCAATCACTACCATGGGGGTCTTCAAGCCTGACTGCGCTGCTGTGGTGGTCGTCTGCTCTGCTGTGGGGATCTTCAAGCCTGTATGCAAGACCGCCTGTCCAGCCTGCTCCGCCCTGGCCACCTGTTCCACTCTGGCCAAAATGGTAGTGAATAAATTACGTTGAATTAGATGGAAATGTCCTAACAGTAGGAAAACACATATATATTATATATAAGTGTGTACTTAGGGACAAGCCTTGTTTTGTTTTTTACATTTACATGTTAATTGTCGTTTTCTTCTCACTTTAGATGCTGGAACAAAAAACATCCAGGTCACAGCATCAGAAGTGGAAACTTTGATCAAGTCGAGGCTCTGTAATGCTGGAGACTGTGATGATGAAAGAGGAGAAGATCCAGAAGATCAGAGATCATGAGGAGATTCACTGATGTGTCCGAGAGGATTTATTTATGGTTTAATGTGTTCTGATGGCGGTAGAATTGATCATTGTTTTATAAAACATTTCATTATATTGTATCGTTCAGAGTCAGTAAGATTTTGTATTGAAAAAAAAAAAAATTCAGCAAGGATGCATTAAACTGATCAAAGATTATGTTCAAGTAAATAATGTGTTTGGATAATATTTCTTGTTAGCCTACAGTTCACCTAATAGGCCTGTAGGTGGCACCTGGGCTTCATTTAACCAATTATGATATGCTGATCAAATTGTAAACTGTCCCTGCGTCCCAATGTCCATATTATCCATCCTAAATAGTATGTGAGATTAAAATAAGTGTGTCCCAAAGCATAGTATGTTGAAAAGAGTATGCCAAAAGTCCCCGGATGGTCTACTATTCCCGGTAGATTTTCGAAGTGTGGATCCGTGCACACTATAAAGGCTAATATTGCCCACAACCCATTGCGCTTTGAGGGAGGATTCAATTCAGAACTACAAACACGAGTAAAAAATGTTAAAAAACTACAAAACATGGCGGATATGCGCGATCGACGAAGAGTGGTTTGAGTGACTGATAATCAGTTTAACCTGATAGAAAATATTTATTTAATGTTAATCCGTGTTATTTTTCATCAGCAAATACCAATGTGGACTGATCATTGGACATAGATCCGATTGATCATTAACTTTTAAATGCATCATTATGCTTTAATATAAGGAGAGTTCTCCACATGAAAGACCCGCGACTGCAGATCAACGTGCTGCATTTCTCTCCAATACGGTAGGAAATTAGCTAAATGAAATGTGGAGGATGTTAGATGATTGACAGGCCAGTTTACGGTGACAGGATGCGACAGAGAGCAAAGCAATTGTATGATGTGATAGTATGTCCCAAAGCTTGTCTACTCTTTTGCTACACACTCAAAAGTAAGTACTTTATGTTCACAGAAAGAGTACATACTTTTAGGGCGTAGTATAAGTAGGCGAATTGGAACACAGCATGTTTATCAATGGACTAGCTGCACAGGGCCGCCATTTTGGATTTTCGATCAGTGAGTGTAAGCATATACACTTCCGGTTTCGCTTTATGCCGGCGCAGAGTGCCGGGGAAAGCCGAAAATGATCTCTTATAGTTGTTTATAGAATCTGTTATATCACTTAAAAACAACTAAGATATATAGTACAATCACGTTACACAATAACAAGGATTTCTTTAGTCTCTGATAGACCACCATCTTCTCTTTAATTAAAAAAAATATTATATCTAATCTAGCCAAGTTTCATATTTAAATTTCTTCCAGCACCAAATGCAAGCGTCGCTAAGACCAGAAGGGCACGAGCGGAAGTAACCATGCGCACAGTCGCATCGCCGCAGCTCACCAGCGCCATCTTGTGCACCTAGTCCATAGGTTGTTTGCAATCACATGGTTTTGGTGAAGCGCAAAATGAATGTGGAGGGCAAGCAGTGAAAATTAGAATATGTGTTACGTCCCAGGCTTAAGGTTTGTCTAGGGTAAGGCGGGAGTAACGGTGAAAAGAAAATGTTATGTTGGGATGAGTGAGTGTGTCCGTCCCCTGCCCTGCACAAAAGACACGTTATTGAAGCTCAAAAGGTTTATTAACAAAAGATATTATAGACAAATTAAATCAAAAGGAAGCAAAACAGACTTCAGGAGGGGGTAATGCCAAAATAACAAACAAAAAGTACTCCTCTGACTAGTTAAGGAGTAAAACTACTTTAACTACCAAAGGAAACCAAATAAGCAAAAGAAATGTACGCTAACTCCCTAACTAGCCAAAACCAGGAGAACATTTAATACAAAAATTAAATAGGCACCCTCCTCCCTACAGCTTCCAGCACATTTGAGCATGAAGATGATAACAACAACAACGAGTAGATGGTAAAACTCATTAGGCTACAATAAGCCTATTAACTTTGTAGAAAAGTACACCGTCTCTACACAGTTATTTACACACAATTCAGGGCAACAAACAGAGCAGGTGAGGGACATAACGCTCTTCTTCTTCTTCACGGCAGATCGCAGACATTTAAGTGCATTACCGCCACCTATCACACAAAATGACCATTGACACTCTCCCTATGATTTCTTACTCAAATTACCAATACAATCACTCTTTATTCCTATACCCTCATAGATTCTTCATAGAGTTTCATCCGGCGCTGTGTCCACACTCAGCCTCATGTCGGGAAAAAATAAATAAATAAATAAAAACTACTTGTATATGCTTGTGTAAACCAGTACTTCCCAAAAATTTTAACATTATTGTCATTATATCTATACCTGGATTTAATCAATTTATTATCGTAAACTGCTCTCTTATTCATTAGTTCATTCTTTAATTCATTCCTTTCAACAATGTATCTCCTACAATGCATTATTACATGTTTAACTGTTTCATTAACATTCCTCACATAGACCTGTTGGATGTTTGCTTATTAAGTGCACAGTACTGTTCAATCTTGTATGCCCCAATCTTAATCTAGTAATTATGGTCAGAATATTATTTTTGATAAATGATTTAATTTCTGACCTACTAAAAGGAATCTGTATATCAACCACTTCTCGTTCTATTGCCTTTTTAGCTAAAACATCTTTTCATTTCCTCTTAAGCCAATATGAGCCGGAACCCACAAAAACTCAACTTTTATATTATTTTGCTTAAGTGAATATAATTCTTGAATAATCTCTATTACCAAGTCTTGTCTAGTTTCTGACTTCTGCTCATTCAGACTTATTAGAGTACACAGAACAGAAAACACACTACCATATTTTGATTTTCTGTTGTGATTGTGAAAAATTTCGCCATTGTTTTTCATTTATGTTGAATCGAGAACTGCAACAGGAGCTCACATCATCGTTCAGGGAAAAACTGGACGGTGTAATACAATTTTCGCCTTTTCTATGTGTAAAAACACACTAAGGGAAGCAGGCTGAGGAGGTGACGGGGAGATGCTGTATAGTAAATCTAATAATGTCACTGATTAACCCTCTGCATATCACTCAATAAAATAATCACATTGATGAGTGTTTTTGAAAGATTTGTATTTTGTTTTGGTGTAATAATTAACATTACATTTTCAAGTATGACTCTCATCAGCTTGTGAATGAGTCTAACCTGCACACATCCACTTCAGACCTGTTCACGAGCTTCTGGTTTGATTTTGGTTGTCATTTGTTGAAATAAATACAAAAAAATCCAGTGTGTCGGTGTCTGTCATAGACTGTAAAAAAGTGTCTGTCCACTGAATGCCGCTCCGATTCTCCTCCGTGGTCATATGAGAAAATGAATATTTACAAAGAAAACATTAAAACTACAGTTACATTTACACCCTTCCAACAAAGAAATGGATCGACTTCTGTCAGCTTGTTGAACACATTTTTTTATTTATTTATTTATTTTTCTACCACATGATGGCTGAAGCAGCAGCATGTGACGCTGTTTTCATGGTAACCAGATCAACACTGTGAACGGATTTCTACAAAACTGAAGTTAAAACACCAACTGATCATGATAAAATATCTTCTCTTCCCTGCAAACGATACAGCCTGTTGTCACGAGCCGCAGGGTTTAATTTGGATTTGTCTGTGCGTTTTTTGACTCTTATAGATGGAGTTCCCATTACCTCGCATTATAAGACTGACAGACATCAACAGTTGCAGTTAAAAATCATCATTTGTGTTCTACTGAAGAAACAAAGTCACCTACATCTTGGATGCCCTGGGGGTAAGCAGATAAACATCAAATTTCCATTTTTGGGTGAATTATCCCTTTAATCACAGGGCCGCATTAAGACTATTAAGGCAGGAACGCACCAAGCCTAAGTTTTCTCATTGTGTTCCACACTGTCGGCTGAAGTTGGTCCTTGTCACCTTTTTTCGGCCGATTCGAAATGTTGAATCGGCGTCGGAGCTCGTCAGTCCATCTGATCATTCTGATTGGCTGTTCAGCTACTGCCACCTGCTGGTTCGGAAAGGCATTTCATCTCACGCAGGCACAGAACTGACGTGCTACTTGGCCGTCGGCTGTCTAGCGTTGGTTTGGTGTGTCAGGCCAACTTTGGAGACAGACGCTGCCGACGTGAGCCGACCCCACAGTCTGCTTTCATCGCCACTAGTTCATCGGCGTCGGCTTGGTGTGTTCCTGCCTTTAGGGGCCTCTCGAGGGGCCCTTCATCCACCAGAACTATCACCTGAATTCACTCAATCTTCTTAATCACACAGTGCAAGTTATCAGACTTTTATTTTGCATGAATAAAGGCCATTACCAAAACATCCAAACTTGTAAGTCTGTCATAAAATAAAAATATCACTGCATGAACCACATATTAGTTTCGTTAATGAAAACTATGATGACAAATGTTTGTTCTTTTTTTGCATGACTAAGACTAGACAATGAGAGATGACACCAATGTCAATGAACGAAACACAAGCAAAATTGTTGACGAAAAAAGACGAGAATGATAGGTGACTAAAAGACTAAAAAAATCACTCTTTTCAAATCACTTTTTGTGTTTGTCGAATAAAGGGGACAAAACATTACAGGCTGTTTTTACGGGCGTTTAAACCTCCACACCAGCATTTAACCTCCAATCAGAGCTTTTCTGTTAAAAGAACACGTTTTACTTACTGTTTGTAATCTGGAAACCACGGACACACACCCTCTCTAGTCTACACTGAGAAAGAAGCGTGAAAACACAGACAAGTAAGCTGGAGTTTAGTGATCTTCATTTGAGATTTTCTACTTTAATTAAAGTGTCATTCAGTCGGTCTATATTGCGCTGCTCGTTTACTAACTAAATCTGCGACCAAAGTGTAGGCTGATATCCAGCAGTGGTATGAACAAAACGATGAGTTTTGCCATTCGTTTTATTCTACTCCACCTTAAAATAACATTAAAACTTAATGTATTTTTAGCAGGTAAAATCCCGTAAACACACGACATTCAGTCAAAACACCTCATCTTTCGCGGTCAATACTGACTGTATCCACACAAGCCAGCATCGCGCTACATTAGTGCTTTGTAAAAGTGGGGATTCAGCACTTACTAGCATGAAGAGCAAAGAGACACAGACTGCATAGAGATTTCTCTTCCATACAAAAACATAGGCTACCCTTCTGTGAGTTACTGTTTTTAATGTTGATCATATTATACCAGCAAGAATGCATTGTTTCCCTAATATCCACACAATTTCAAATGTGCCATTGATTTTACAACAGTTCAACAAACAAACTTACATTTTAAACAGTATTGTCAGTATTGCTATGTGTAGATATTTAAAGAAGGTTTTTAAGCATGACTGTTTATATGATTTATATGAGATGGTAACACTTTACAATAAGAGTCCATCTGTAACATTAAGGTTAATAAAAGTATTGTTTATTGATAATTTCAGCATTTAGTAATGCATTTTTACATTTACAGTCGTATATTTTAACAATAATTATACCTTGATCATTCATGTTAGTTCATAGTGCATTAATTATGTGCATAACCGATTCACTAACTAATATATTAATATATTTGAAGTACAATACCTCATTGAACGTTTTTAGAAACTGTTATACAAATTAATGACAACTGTAATGACAAATTAAACTGCGTTTGGATTCTCACTCCTTCTGCTGTATTCCACTAATGCCAAATCATTACATAGAGCCTCATTTTAAGCAATGCATGCAGATTTCTAAATAATCACTCGAGAAGTTATAATTAAGGCATTTAACTAAAGCACTTGGTTATCTTTGGAGTTAAAGCATCCTGATATGTTTTCATGATTGTGTGGGTGGCAGCGGGACTTCAGTCGGAGGGTTTGGATCACTAGTAATCTTTAAATCACGACAGAATAACACCGGATCTTCACCAAGACCCATTCTGTACTGCCACAGATATAAACGCTCTTGTGGCTTCAGCTCAAATGAGAGTTGTTCTTCCTCTTCAGTCATTTCATTTGAGCTTTCATTTTCAGTGCTGACATGTGAACCTCCATATTCTCCAGAAAGGGAGAACTGAAAATTCGTAATTAACTTTGCAAGCTTTCCAGTTTCAATCGAGGCTGATGCAGCAATGATCCAGTTGTGTGTGATCTGGGTCATCTTCTCCTTATTCCATCCCACCTTTTTAGTGATTTTCTTTGTCCATGTCACTGGTGTATTGCTGTCATTAGTTATAGTTTTGATATTCTCCCAAATGCCAAAGGCTGGACCTTTGGTTACTGACAGACCACTAGGGAGGAAGTTAAGAACATCAGAATCAAAAGAATAAACTTTAGGGCGTTTATTATTGCTGAGGTCACTAATGCTGCAGTACTGAACTCCCCACTCTGAGCCTGGCTTGAGGAAGTAAATTCTGTTCATTCTTGCAAAGCGTCTTAGCTCGCTTGCTGCTATCATGTCATACAATATCAATGAATCGAAGAATCCCATGCCCCAGTAATAGAGCCCGTTTCTGCAGTTGGGATGCAGGTCATGTTCTTCAGCATCCCAGTCTGTATTCATGTCTGATGTTATTCGATAAGTGCCCTTTTCTTGGAAGATAATGTAAAACTTTTCATAGGCTGAGAAGTAGTGGTCTCCACCCTGGCAGTTGGGATGAAGGCTGTAAACTACAGCTTCACTGTCTGTCGTCAGGTACCTGCTGAATCTACAGTAATTATTTCCCTTGATGATGTAAAAGGAGTCATCTTTATCTCCAAGGTAATGGTCTCCATCCTTGCAGGCAGGGTGCAGACTGAAAATAGAGATGTCTGAACCTGAATTTAAATCTCTTGTCTTCATATAGCAGCCGAGATCAGAGCGAAATATATAAAAGTGTTCGCCCGCTCCACAGATGTCGATGCCTTTTGTTTTGCTCTTGGGAATAATGCCGCTCATCATGTCTGAACCTGCAACACAGAATAAACCAAACACTCAATCTCCACACCAAATGAATGCTGTTATTTCACTCCTTCTATAGATTGTGTTCATTAATTACTAAAACAGCTTTATATGTGAGGGAGGAAAATGAAAGCTAACTGATGATTTTTATTTTAGTGCATTTAATCATCTTGCAGAAGAAACTCTTTTTATGTCAAAATGCCAAAAATGCACCTTTTGAATGAGTATTTTAAAATAAGTACATTTTTGCCAAACCTGGTATTTCCAGGACTTACCGCTTTGGCATTTAAAGCAGAAAATGAAATAACCAAATGACAACCATACACTAACATTAGGAGAACATTCTGTGTTTGCTGAGTCTGTCAGACAGGTTGAGTTGACAGATTCACATGACATTTTGCATATATCAGCCTATATACTGGACATCTTCATCAAACTAATTAATTCAAATTCTCCTCAGCAGAGGTGGGCAACGAAGTACAGTTACTGGAGTATTTTTTGGGAAAATTTGTACTTTTAAGAGTAGATTTAAATGTGGGTAATTTAACTTCAGTACATTTCTAATGAAAAATCTGTACTTTTACTTCACTACGCTGGGTGGCGTTCCTTGCATTACTTTATTTTAAAGGTGCCCTTGATCATGTTTTTAAAAGATGTAATATAAGTCTAAAGTGTCTCCTGAATGTGTCTGTGAAGTTTCAGCTCAAAATACCCCATAGTTTTTTTTTTATTAATTTTTTTAACTGCCTATTTTGGGGCATCATTAACTATGCACTGATTTTCACTGACGCCGCCCCTTTAATTCGCCTGCTCCCTGCCACACGAGCTCTGGACTATATTACAGCGCATTTACAGAGTTCACACAGCTAATATAACCATCAAATGGATCTTTACAAGATGTTCGTCATGCATGCTGTATGCATGCTTCGAATTATGTGAGCAAAGTATATATTTGGATGTTAAACGTTTGATTCTGCATGAGTTTGAGGCTGTGCTCCGTGGCTAACGGCTAATGAGGAGAGATTTATAAAGAATGAAGTTGTGTTTATGAATTATACAGACTGCAAGTGTTTAAAAATGAAAATAGCGACGGCTCTTGTCTCCGTGAATACAGTAAGAAACGATGGTAACTTTAACCACATTTAACAGTACATTAGCAACATGCTAACGAAACATTTAGAAAGACAATTTACAAATATCACTAAAAATATCATGATATCATGGATCATGTCAGTTAATATTGGTCCATCTGCCCTTTTTTGCTATTGTCATCGCTTGCTTACCTAGTCTGTTGATTCTGCTTTGCACATCCAGACGTTCTGCCCTTTCTAATGGCTTGAATATGAGCTGGCAATGGCATAGGCCTATGCAAATATTGGGGGCGGAGCCCCCGACTGTTACGTAACAGTCGGTGTTATGTTGAGATCCGTGTGTTTTCCGGAAGTCTTTTAAACAAATGAGATTTATATAAGAAGGAGGAAACAATGGGGTTTGAGACTCACTGTATGTCTTTTCCATGTACTGAACTCTTGTTATTTAACTATGCCGAGGTAAATTCCATTTTTGAATCAAGGGCACCTTTAATTAAATACTGTACATGTTAAGAAATGCATAGTTTATTCCAAGCATGTAGTTTTGTCCTTTTGAGTCGATTGTGTTCAAAGTCTTGATCAAACAAGTTAGCTAAACTGTCTAAATTGGTCTGAGAATGATTTGTTCAGCTCCTGCCCGCACTGAATCGCCTGAAGCGTTTCTCAAGGCTGATTTATACTTCTGCGTCGGACCTGCGCCAGAGCCTCTGCGCCGTAGGCTATGCATCTGTTTTCATTTATACTTCTGCGTCGTTGTCCGCGTCAACATGCATGCTGACCACTAGGAGGCAGTGTCCGCGGTCATGTTGAGGATCAAGGCAAAAGCCAAAGAAGCAGCTCGTCATGTACGTTGTCAGAGACGCTTACATAAAGAAACTGAGAAGCGGCAAATAGGAAACGACTTTTGTTGCAGTTTGACTGAATGTGTCCTCTGAAACAGAGCGTTTTTTTATTCCTATGGAAGTTACACTCGCTCTTCTCCGATTGCTCCACACCAGTTTTTTGACTGAGGGAGGGGTTCAAGCAGACCAAGCACAGCGCTTGCAGTCCATGTAGAATTGAGGTGCGCGTCAGGCTACGCCGTACACTCGACGCAGAAGTATAAATCGGCCTTCAGTGTTGGATGAAGTGGACCTACAGTCAGTTAACAGCAAATCTGTAAATGCGTCCTACTGTTTGCCAGCGATGAAGATCTTTATTAGTTGAACTGCGTATGCGTCTGAGAACAATTCCACAGGTATCGATTTCATTTGATCTCAATTCAAACACCTGTGGTAATGTGTGGGTTGTCATCTATAGGCTCTTTCACAGTCACATCAGTTAACGCTCGTCTGTAGGTCCATCTTTCCTTCGCACCAGAGATTTCTCAGGAAAATGCTGTAATAACTTTAAATGCGAACTGTTTGTCAAGAGTAAAACTAATCATTTTTATGTATTTCGACAGTCGGTTCTTTTGGTAACATTATTTATTATTTCCTTTCTGTAACTGCCTTGCTCAGGGTTTCTGTAAGCAGAAACTATAGCAATGTTGTGTCCTTGAATTGTTGTCAGAGTTTTATCACAATGATTGTGTGTCCACACTAATCTGTTAACAAGAATATTGTCTTTAAAAACAAATCTTTATTTTTTGAAAATGGTATGATGACAGTATTGTTCTTGAGATTTATTTACGAGTAATGCACACCTGAAAGCAGCACATCCACATATAATACTCTGAAGAATTAATGGGGTGAAGATTTTTGTCACGAACATTAAGCTCACTCACACATTCATCCTTTGCGAAGTCTTGTTTTGCCCTGTCTGACACTACTGAGCGGTTTTCCCTGTGATCTGTATTCCTCTGTATGATCTTGGACTGTTTATTAGTGATGGTGAAATGAAGCTTTGTGAAGCACCGAGGCTTTCCCCTCAAGTGTATCGTAAAAAGGTTCATTACTCGAAGCTTTTCAACACGGTGCACACTAACGACATCTTGTGGTCAAAAGGTGGAAAAAAAACTGCATTTGCGTCCCAGACGACCCAGCTATTTTCGGACTGTTTCATGTAATAAATCAGTTTAAGCAATGAAAAGCTTATAAAACATACAAACAAGGTTATCATCCAATATTTTAACAGCAATTAGTAAGGTTACCATCTCCTTACCCCTGTATATTATATTCAATCTCTTATTGCTGCAGAAAACAGAAAATGAGTGAGCAACAACAAAAGCACATGTAGCTGGGGAGCGTAACGCGGCGCTGAGCGTCTGTTTCACACTGAAGCGCTCAGGGCTCTGTGTTTTTCACTGAGAGTTGAAGAATTTTCAGCTTTGGGTAAAACGCAGCGCTTTAAGTCGTGGTCACACTAGACTTTGAGCATGCAATATTTCTTCAGACACAGCAATGGTCGTGATATGACGTCACGCTCTTTATGAACAAATTCAACATAACAAAATAGAAATGCACTCAAAAAGTAAAAAATGCAAAAATATAATTTGCTTAATTCAGCCAGGAGGTCATTGAAATGCATTAATTTTAAAAATAGGCTACAGAAACAGTTATTGACAAAAGTAAAGATTCTGAAAACACTGAAAGAGATCCATACTCATTTTATATAGCCTAGCATTATTTACAGTAGTAACAGTAAATATATTTTATTAGGATTGATATCAGATTTGAAAATGTCATTATAAATATGGTGATTATATCTAAGGTGGAACCATCATCTTTGTGCTCTGTTTAAGACTTTTTCAGTCTCTGAATACACAGCTCCTGTTCCTCATTTCCTGATCAGTCCCATTGACTGTTGTCAGGAGGACGGAGCAGTAGGCTTTACTGTGTGTGTGTGTGTATATATATATATATATATATATATATATATATATATATATATAGCAGACTTCAAATGGTAACCTCCAGACACCACGGAAACACAACCACACCACGAATAGGATGATGGATTTAGATGGATTTATTCCCTTAAACAGAGTAGTGTTTGGCAATATTAGTATACACACTCTCATTCCTGCATGGAAAAATACACGGTTAAAAGTACTACTTTCACGGAAAATACGTTAATCACACGGATACAAGTTACAACAGAAACTCTTAACAGTGTTTTAACATCATGAATGTAGCGATTGCGTTATAAAAAGACAGTTAATGCAAGATATATGAGAGAGAGAAAGACTACCTCTGCTTCTCAGTCCGCATACACCGCGTCTGAGGCAGAGCAGGAACGCTTAAAGGAGAAGCGATATATTTCCCTTCGGTGTCTCACTAATTAAGGCCCCACCTACAACAATTGATAGGAACTCTTAATCGGAACCATTGAATATGGAACTTAAAGGTGCCCTAGATTTAAAAATTGAATTTACCTTGGCATAGTTAAATAACAAGAGTTCAGTACATGGAAATGTCATACAGTGAGTCTCAAACTCCATTGTTTCCACCTTCTTATATAAATCTCATTTGTTTAAAGTCGGCATGAAATCAAAATTAACAATTCTTATTTTTTTATGGAATATTGTAGTATTTATTATCAATAATGTATCCGTGAACTTCATTATTTTTAAAAAATTCATGTGCCCTCATAATCTTTAACACTCTGAGGTCTGAAAACGCGCCGGCGCGTTGTGCAGGGTTTTTTTCACATTGCAGCAAAACAGACTTAAAATACTCCGTCATTTTTTGTCATAGAGACATAAGTAATATATCAATTGAAACTATAGAATATCTTCTTTTATTTGTATACACTCAGAGTAAAAACACAATGTTGTGCTTTTTGTAAAATAAAGAAAACTAACATGATGCGTGATTTCTCCTCTCCCTCTGAACGAAGTCCAATCTGATAGTTCTCAGAAAATGAACTGTAACTTAGTGAATACTAATCACAGAAAAATTAAACTTATGTCTAAAAAAACGTTAAGATGTCAGGTTTTAAATCATGTAAGTCAAATCAAAAACAAACCTTCTGTGTTTATGTAATCTGTATGAAAAGAGAGCCATGTCAGAAGTCCGTGATTCAGCTCATTATCCGCTAATGCGGCCACGCCCACGGAGCCAGCGCTATTCAGACGCAAATTCAGAGGCAATACATGCATTCATCATCTCAATCGTGTATTTATTGTCTTGAAAAGTGTTTATCTGGATGTAAAAGTCATGGTTAGCGAGCCCTAGAAGACATGCAGTTAGTTCCTGTTTTCTTTTCTTCTATAGATGAATTTTAGATGAGTTTTTGTTTCTTTAGCGCCCTCCGGCTGCAGTATGAATTGGAAACTCCATTCATGGAATAGCCTCTTCTTCTTTTAGATGAATTTGTGGACTAAAAATGCACAGAGAGCGCCCTCCGACTTCAAGGATGAATTGAAAACACCAGCGCTCATAGTAATGACAATGAATATTAAATAAATATAACTAATATTCTATATATAATATAAATATAATATAAGAAAATTGACATAAGCATATGAGAATCCAATATTTCTCCAAATGTGCATGCTTTTAAACTAAAAGCCTATATTCAGACTCTTTGCATCACAGAAATACATTATATTTTAAAGTATAATATAAAACCATTACTTTATATTGTAATAATATTTTTCTGTATGTTTCATATATCATGATGAGCTTGAGACATCACAGAAGTTTTTTTTCACAGCCTACCTGACTGAAATGCCTCATTAATATGCAAGTCATTTCAGCTCATTACTATGCAATTCTTTTGTCTTCTCAGGTGAGAATGGCCCATTATTCAGTGGTGATTCACGCCTCCTCGCATACTGTGTTTCTTGGCAAAAAGTGTCTTACAAAAACTAAATCAATATATTGTTTTATATGAAGGAGTAGGCAGCATAATTTTTACATAATTCTGAAGCAAAAACTCTAGTCTACAACCTCCAATACTCTAAAGTCTTGTGAACACAGATTTACTATACTTTTTTTGGCCTTATTTCAGTGACTTAAGTTTTTTGTTTTTTCAGTAACCACGCATAAACATTATTCCTTCAAAAACACAAACATGTACATACATGTTCCTCACATATTATTGTAGCCTAGTTTGTGCTGAATACAGTGTAATGACACTTTTGTCATTTATATGTTTATGAACAACTGAAAAAAGCACAAATGTCAGGGCATGTCAAAACTTCTCCAGGCCCCAAATCAGCCTCAGACTCCAGAGGGTTAATCAAAATCATTAACCTCCCATCCCCCTTCAAAACGACTCATCGTCTCTTCCTGTCACATGCTATGGCGCAAGGGTGGAGCTATCTGGAATTGCAGTGACGTATGGGGTAAATGCTGTGCTTCACTTTATAGAGATTAATGCATTAAACACCGCTGATGCCAGTCATTGGGGTGTACAGTAAACATGGAAAGGAACCTGCGACACGCTCAGTCAGTCAGGCTGCGTGTCCACTGGAGCAGAGCAAGCGACCAGAGCATTTTTAGATGAATTCTTATGGAAGTTGAGCGTCACTTAACTTACGCGCGGCTCAACTTCCATAGGAATGAACCGAAAACACTCGCTCTTTTAACTGCTCGCTCCGCGCCAACGGACACACACCATCAGTCAGTCAGTCAGTCAGTCTCTCTGGCTGTTTAGTGCCGTTAACCGTCCTCGTCATCCTCAATAAAGCTCTTACAGTAACGTGAATGCTCGGAGTTAGTAATTCATATCTGCCTCTATTTCGTTAGCAACGGCCAACTTCCAATCAATTTCCAAAGGACGAAATCAAGTCCCGCCCTCTCATTTCAGATGCCGTTTCACTTGGATAGACGTCACAGTACAGAAGAAAAGACAATTGCAACTTCCGTTTCATGCCGACTTTAAAAGACCTCAGAAGAACAGGCGAATCTCAACATAACACAGACTGTTACGTAACAGTCGGGGTGTACGCCCCCAATATTTGCATATGCCAGCCCATGTTCCCAACATTATGAAAGGGATTACACGTCTGGATCTGTGCACAGCTGAATCATCAGACTAGGTAAGCAAGCAAGAACAA
This sequence comes from Chanodichthys erythropterus, assembly GCF_024489055.1. Taxonomy (NCBI): domain Eukaryota; kingdom Metazoa; phylum Chordata; class Actinopteri; order Cypriniformes; family Xenocyprididae; genus Chanodichthys; species Chanodichthys erythropterus. The sequence goes on from NC_090234.1 coordinate 2,959,605, forward strand.
CAGTGAAAAATGGCAGATGGAGCAATAATAACTGACATGATCCATGATATCATGATATTTTTAGTGATATTTGTAAATTGTCTGTCTAAATGTTTTGTTAGCATGTTGCTAATGTACTGTTAAATGTGGTTAAAGTTACCATCGTTTCTTACTGTATTCACGGAGACAAGAGCCGTCGCTATTTTCATTATTAAACACTTGCAGTCTGTATAATTCATAAACACAACTTCATTCTTTATAAATCTCTCCAACAGTGTGTAATATTAGCTTTAGCCACGGAGCACCATCAAACTCATTCAGAATCAAATGTAAACATCAAAATAAACACTGTACTTACGCGATTAGACATGCTGCATGACGAACACTTTGTAAAGATCCATTTTGAGGGTTATATTAGCTGTTTGAACTTTTTTTATGTTGTTTAAGGCAAGCGCAAGCTCTTGGGGCGTGGAGCACGAGATTTAAGGGGCCACACACCGTGAATCGGCTCATTTCTAATTATGCCCCAAAATAGGCAGTTAAAAAAATGAATTAAAAAAAATCTATGGGGTATTTTGAGCTGAAACTTCACAGACACATTCAGGGGACACCTTAGACTTATATTACTTATATTAAAGTTCTAGGGCACCTTTAATAAAAATTCATTTAATACAAGTTTTGCTGAAGTTAACTAAATTTACAGAACAATTCAAAAAATTATTATATTAAACAGATGTTTTAGTCAACTGGCTACATATGTATATGTATATATATATATACAGTACAGTCCAAAAGTTTGGAACCACTAAGATTTTTAATGTTTTTAAAAGAAGTTTCGTCTGCTCACCAAGGCTACATTTATTTAATTAAAAATACAGTAAAAAAAACAGTAATATTGTGAAATATTATTACAATTTAAAATAACTGTGTACTATTTAAATATATTTGACAAAGTAATTTATTCCTGTGATCAAAGCTGAATTTTCAGCATCGTTACTCCAGTCTTCAGTGTCACATGATCCTTCAGAAATCATTCTAATATGCTGATTTGCTGCTCAATAAACATTTATGATTATTTTCAATGTTGAAAACAGTTGTGTACTTTTTTTTTCAGGATTCCTTGATAAATAGAAAGTTCAAAAGAACAGCATTTATCTGAAATACAAAGCTTCTGTAGCATTATACACTACCGTTCAAAAGTTTGGGGTCAGTAAGAATTTTTATTTGTATTTTTTTGAAAAGAAATTAAAGAAATGAATACTTTTATTCAGCAAGGATGCATTAAATCAATCAAAAGTGGCAGTAAAGACATTTATAATGTTACAAAAGATTAGATTTCAGATAAACACTGTTCTTTTGAACTTTCTATTCATCAAATAATCCTGAAAAAAAATATTGTACACAAATATTTTGTATAATTGTACACATTAAATGTTTCTTGAGCAGCAGATCAGCATATTAGAATAATTTCTGAAGGATCATGTGACACTGAAGACTGGAGTAATGATGCTGAAAATTCAAGCTTTGCCATCACAGGAATAAATTACTTTGTCAAATATATTCAAATAGAAAACAGTTATTTTAAATTGTAATAATATTTCACAATATTACTGTTTTTACTGTATTTTTAATTAAATAAATGTAGCCTTGGTGAGCAGACAAAACTTCTTTTAAAAACATTAAAAATCTTAGTGGTTCCAAACTTTTGGACTGTACTGTATATATATATATATATATAATATATATATATATATATATATATATATATATATATATAATATTATATTATTATATATATTATATAATATATATATACAGTTGCAAGAAAAAGTATGTGAACCACTTGTAGAATCTGTGAAAATGTTAATAATTTTAACAAAATAAACATGATGCATTAATAGATGGGGTGGGAAAAATTTGGAATTTGAAGATCAAGGTAAATTGTATTTAATTTGTCTTCCGGGAAACATGCAAGTATCTTCTGTTGCTTCCGGATGGCAGTACTAAATGAAAAAAAATGATATTCAAGCGAAATAAGAAAAATTTGGACATCAAAAGTTTTCACCCCCCGACTCATATTTCCTTCTGGAGCATCAGTGAATGTTTGAACCTTTTTTAATAGTTGTGTTTGAGTCCCTCAGTTGTCCTCAGTGTGAAAAGATGGATCTCAAAATCCTACAGTCACTGCTGGAAAGGGTTCAAATATGCAAAACATGTTTGAAAACTGAAGAATCTGCAGGACATGGAGGGTTTTTCTGAAGAACAGAGCTCAGTTTAAGATGAATACATTTCTGATGTTTGTATGTTGTACGGCTTCTGCCATCAGTCTTTGCCCGCCGTCAGTCAAGGCAAGGAGGCAGAGTCTCCTTAGAAAACAAACAGGATGAGAAAATAATCAATTTAAAAAACTCAAGTATTAAAAAATGTGACATTACAAAGTTTAAAAGTCACTATAGTTTTCATAAAGTAACTTTATCCAACAGCGACACCCTCTGGTAAAGATAAAAAGAACAGTACATATTGTTTGTATTGTTTCTGCCTTTTGTTATTAATCTGGAATAAATGTAAAAAACATAAAACACTAACTTGATTAGATTTATTGGTTTTGATAAACAGAATATTACATAGTGTAAAAATACAAAATATAACTGTATTTGGCCTTTTATATGCAATGTTTATCTAACCAGGAAAAAGTGACAACAGTAAGTGTAACAGGAACGTGTTTATGAATCAGTGTGTCGAATCATGATTCAGATTGTGTGTCAAACCGCCAAACTGCTGAAATCACGTGACTTTGTCGCTCCGAACTGATGATTCGATACACTGATTCATCTGTGCTCCGAAGCTTCCTGAAGCAGTGTTTTGAAATCGGCCATCACTAAATAAGTCATTATTTTGTTTTTTTGGCGCTCCAAAAATATTCTTGTGGCTTTATAATATTAATATTGAACCACTGTACTCACATGAACTGATTTAAATATGTTTTTAGTACATTAATGGATCTTGAGAGAGGAAATGTCATTGCTCCCTATGCAGGCCTCACTGAGCCATCGGATTTCATCAAAAATATCTTAATTTGTGTTCTGAAGATGAATGAAGGTCTTACGGGTGTGGAACGGCATGAGGGTGAGTAATAAATGACAGAATTTTCATTTTTGGGTGAACTAACCCTTAAAGTGTCCTTACCCATGTCCTCTTCAAGGAGTCTGTATTTGAAAAGCCACAATCCTTGAGAACCTTGTAAAAAGAACTTGTAGAACTGTTCATTTGTGAAAAAAAGATGTCTCTCCATGGCCGAAATGTCCTAGTTTGTGAGCAAAGTAGTGTCCTTTTTCATAAAGTCTCTCAATTGTAAATAACTTGTCGTGGAATACTGTACTTGATGATTAATTGGTCAAATGACATTAAAGTGTCCCCCTCAACAGCCTCATTTTTAGCAAAGCATGCAGATTTCTAAATAATTACTTGAGAAGTTATAATTAAGGCATTTAACTGAAGCACTTGGTTATCCTTGGAGCTAAAGCATCCTGATATGTTTTCATGATTGTGCGGGTGGCAGCGGGACTTCAGTCGGAGGCTTTGGATCACTAGCAACCTTTAAATCACGGCAGAACAACACCGGTTCTTCACCAAGACCCAGTCTGTACTGCCACAGATATACAGACTCGTTTGGCTTCAGCTCAAATGTGAATTCTTCTTCCTCTTCTTTCATTTCATTTGAGCTTTCTTTTTCAGTGCTGACATGAGAACGTCCATATTCTCCAGAAATGGAAAAATGTAAATTCGTTATTAACTTTGCCAGGGCTCCAGTTTCGATCGAGCCTGACCCGGCTATCTTCCAGTTGTGTGTGATCTGGGTCATCTTCTCCTTATTCCATCCCACCTTTTTATTGATTTTCTTTGTCCACGTCACTGGTGTATTGCTGTCATTAGATATAGTTTTAATATTCTCCCAAATGCCAAAGGCTGGACCTTTAGTTACTGACAGACCACCAGGGAGGAAGTTAAGAACATCAGGATGAACAGAAAAGACACCAGAGAAATTATCTTTGCTGAGGTCGATAATGGTGCAGAACTCAACTCCCCACTCTGAGGCTGGCTTGAGGAAGTAGCAGTGGAGGATGAAGTCGTTATTGATATATGTTGATGGAGCGAGGTGCATGCCCCAGTAATAGAGCCCGTTTCTGCAGTCGGGATGCAGGTTGAATTCTTCAGCATCTGAGTCTGTATTCATGTCTGTTGTTATTCGATAAGTGCCCTTTTCTTTGAAGATGATGTAAAAATGGCTAAAGGTACTGAAGTAGTGGTCTCCACCTTGGCAGTTGGGATGAAAACTGTAAACTTTAGCATTGCTGTCTGTCGTCAGGTTCTTGACTCTGCGGTAATTATTGCCCTTGATGATGTAAAAGGAGCCACCACTATCCGCAAGGTAATGGTCTCCATCTTTGCAGGCAGGGTGCAGACTGAAAATAGAGATGTCTGAACCTGAATTTAAATCTCTTGTCTTCATATAGCAGCCGAGATCAGAGCGGATTATATAAAAGTGTTCGCCCTGTCCACAGATGTCGATGCCTTTTGTTTTGCTCCTGGGAATAATGCTGTTCATCGTGTCTGAACCTGCAACACAGAATAAACCAAACACTCAATCTCCACACCAAATGAATGCTGTTATTTCACTCCTTCTATAGATTGAGTTCATTACTAAAACAGCTTTATATGTGAGGGAGGAAAATGAAAGCTAACTGATGATTTTAATGTCAGTGAATTTAATCATCTTGCAGAAGAAACATTTATGTCAAAATGCTAAAAAGGCACCTTCATGGCCTGTACACACTGGGATGAATATCGCGCAAGATTATCGCCGACGTTTAATGCCTCGTGACTAAACAACGGGTGCCAATATGAGTGTGCACATCAATGCGAAAAATGCCAGGTGTAAAAGTATGATTGTTTAAAAAAAACGCCTCGGGTTAGTTTTTCTGGTTTAACTCACCACATTAAAAAACTGGCAGACCAATGAGAGTGGCGCTTTTGTTCACGTACCTGGAGTTGCTGAAGTTACAGTAAAACACGACTTGGTGGCGCTCAAGCACAAAACGGTCTTGTCGAGCACACATTGATACCAAGACGACGAAGAGAAAGTAAGTAGATGAGGAAGACCCTTACAAACTATCCCTGCGTCTCAAACAGCTCCCTAGCTCCCTAGGTCGTGTATCAGTATGCTGTGTAAATGAATGTGGCCGACTCTCTGATCAGTGCCCTGACTAGTGAACTAGGAGCTGATTGAGATGCACGCTATGGTGCTCTGCTAGTTCTTGGCCACACAAATAGATGTGTATTATTTCTGTATTTTTACTGTTTGTTTTTTACTTTTTCATTCAAGGAATAAAGTTGAGAATGTCTATTTCATAAATATGTTTGTTTGCACTACGCCACATACTGGCAGAGAGTGAATTTGCATGTTCACTCTGCACATCGTGACACACAGTTGCACCAGTGAAAATCGCTTGGGTATGAACACAAAAATCATCTTGAAAAACGCTGGCGATAAACATGTGCGATATTCATCTGGTGTGTACAGGCCTTTAGAGTGAGTATTTTAAAATAAATACATTTCTGGGTAACGGTTTAGATTACTATGGAAGAGGATTAGGGCCAAGCAATAATAAAAAGATAAAACCATCTTGAGATTAAAGTTGTTAAATTTCGAGAAAAAATGAGTTAAATTTCGAGAAAAAAGTCAAGATAAAATGTTGAGAATAAACTCGTTAAATTATGAGTTTATTCTCAACATTTTATCTCGACTTTTTTCTCGTAATTTAACAACATTTTTCTCATAATTTAATGACTTTATTCTCAACATTTTATCTTGACTTAAGAGTTTTTTCTCTTAATTAAGAGTTTTTTCTCAAAATTTAACAACTTTAATCTTGAGATGGTTTTATTTTTTTATTGTTGCTTGGCCCTAATCCTCTTCCGTAGATTACAGCCTGGAAAGTACTGCATAATTACAACAAATTTACAGCATACCTTTCGATAATTACAGTGTACCTAATAAAGTAAGGACATGTAAGTATAGGGGAACAATATGTAAAGTCTTGGGAATAAAGGAGTAACAACCAGCAAAATAACAAATTGGGGTACTTATACTGTTATGATAGACAACAATCTTACATTTGGGAGCAATTTAGCGAGAAAATGCACTGATTAAGTTGTTTCAAGGCAAGTAGAAAGAACTATTGCAATCTTTTTTAATACATGGGGAAATATGCTTTTGTTTCATGTAGTTACAGGGTAAGTATGACATTACGGGACGTAAATTAAAGTGGTGCTTGTTACACTCTTGTTTTGTGTAGTTACAGGGTAAACAATTAAAAAAAAAACCCTGCAAACAAACCTTTATTTGAAAGACAATTTATTTCAATTTATTAACAGATTTAATGTTACTTATTCGTTTCTCTTGCTTGGCTTCTTCCTTTTGTTCCTCTTCTTCTTTTTCTTTCTTTCCACTGATGAATCTTAAGAGGGAGTCCCATTTGCTATTCTGTATTAAAAGAAAATACAGTACACCCAGAAATGTGCTCAGCGTTTACTCCTCTTTTACCCTCATGTCTTATGAGATATATACGACTTTCCTTCTTAAGATGAACACAAAGGTTTTTAGAAAAATAAATAATCTGGGAACACTTTAAATGAAACAAAAGCATATTTCCCCTATGTATTAAAAAAGATTGCAATAGTTCTTTCTACTTGCCTTGAAACAACTTAATCAGTGCACTTTCTTGATAAAATTGCTCCCAAATGTAAGATCGTTGTCTATCATATCAGTAAGTACCCCTTAGTTCTAAAATACTTACAGTATAATTAAGTTGTTATTTTCCTTGTTACCCCTTTATTCCAAAGATTTTACATATTTTTCCCCTAAACTTACTTTATCAGGTACACTATAATTATTGAAAGTTACGCTGTAAATTCATTGTAATTACGCAGTACTTTCCGGGCTGTAATCTAAAGCATTACTCATTTTTGCCAAACCTGGTATTTCCAGGACTTACCGCTTTGGCATTTAAAGCAGAAAATGAAATGACCAAATGACAACCATACACTAACATTAGGAGAACATTCTGTGTTTGCTGAGTCTGTCAGACAGGTTGAGTTGACAGATTCACATGACATTTTACATATATCAACCTATACAGCATGTCCTAAATAATACAAATTCTCCTCAGCAGAGGTGGGCAATGAAGTACATTTACTGGACTATTTTTTTGAGAAAATTTGTCCTTTTAAGAGTAGATTTAAATGTGGGTACTTTTACTTTAAATTGAGTACACTTCTAATGAAAAATCTGTACTTTCACTTCACTACGCTGGGTGGCGTTCCTCGTTACTTTACTTTAATTAAATTCTGTACATGTTAAGAAATAGGTAGATTATTCCAAGCATGTAGTTTTGTCCTTTTTTTGAGTCGATTGGGTTGATTTTGATCAAACAAGTTAGCTAAACTGTCTAAATTGGTTTGAGAATGATTTGTTCAGTTCCTGCCCACACTGAATCGTCTGAAGCGTTTCTCAAGGCTGATTTATACACTCGACGCAGAAGTATAAATCAGCCTTCAGTGTTGGATGAAGTGGACCTACAGTCAGTTAACAGCAAATCTGTAAATGCGTCCTACTGTTTGCCAGCGGTGAAGATCTTTATTAGTTGAACTGCGTATGTGTCTGAGAACAATTCCACAGGTATCGATTTCATTTGATCTCAATTCATACAGCTAACTCAGGTGAAAAAGAAATACATTTCTATAATGTACTTAAAGTGCTCTAATTTTGCGCACTGATTTTGTATTTAATATATTAAAAATTCTTCTTTAGTACTTCTTAAGATCAAAGAATATCTAAGTGTACTCAACTGTGCTATTTTGAGACAGCATGAAATATGAACTAAAATGTGCTTTTAATATACTATCTCTGTATATAAAATATATTTAGTTACCACTTGTAGTACACTATGGGTTCAAATTTACTCTAAGTGGTAACTAAATACATTTTTTAAATACAGAGATAGTATATTAAAAGCACATTTTAGTTCATATTTCATGCTGTCTCAAAATAGCACAGTTGAGTAAACTTACATGTTCTTTGATCTTAAGTACTAAAGATGAATTTTTTGTATATTACAGTTTTTTTCGATTGCTAAACGACAGTGGGCACAACTGGAGTCACATGTGCAAAACTCTAACTACAGTCTGCACAGCAGCAGTTCATGTGGACCAAACTCTAGTTCGTCTTTCATTGCTTGAACACAGTTTTCAAAACTCTACACACTTATCCCATGACTTTAACCACAACCTGCACAACACTGTGGATTTACAGCACTTTGTTCAAATGCTAACACACTGCTGTCAAAACTGTGAACCACACATTTAAAACAGAATAGATTTCAGCCTTGTGCCTTTCAAACACTGCTGATTGCAATTTCAGCTGAAAGCCTAAGCAGGTGTCTTGTTTTAGACTTGTTAGTGAACACACACACACACATAGATATAGATATAGATATATATATAGGTAGAGCTCAGAAAGACTAATTTTGGAAATGGAACAAGGAAGACGGGTTCGCGGAGGGAGAAGGGTGGCAGGGAGAGGGCGGATGCGTGCCGGATGTGAGGACACGAGTCCAGAGGACTGCCAGGGATGGATAAGGCACTCCAGAAGGATCTTCCCCAGGTGCATGGCAAGAGAGAACATTAGATGTGATGTTGATGAAAACCTGTGGCCTGATGCTACAGAGAGGCAGGATTAGCCCATCAATTATTTGTTCCAATTACAGTTTGTACTTTTAGTTTCTACCTTTTTTTCTCATTACTGTAATTCAGTAAATTACTACAGACTATTGAAGCAAACTGCTCATTTTCATTTACCTTAAAGAATTATGTTCTAAAAATGTAAATAAATCATGTGAAAGAATGTCACTCTTTTCTTTGAAGAAAATGTTACTTTGTATGAAGTCACTGAAATTGTTCAAACTGTAAAGATGAAAAGTTTGTATTTTCTGTGTTGGTGTTTGATGCTAGTGTTTTTACTCTCAGTGTGTCTGAGTGACGGTGTGTGTTATCTCAGTGAGGGTTGTGACAGTGTTTGGCTGCACTGAGCCTGTTAAAGGTGGTACAGAGGATGTTTTCGTCGACTGAGTTTTTTAAATGAGCGCACACATTTTTGCGTTTGAGCGCGATCAGTCAAGTATCAATTTACATTCACAATCGGCCTTACAATCATTAAGCCGCGCACACACTTAATGGATTCATTATGTCGGACTCACCGCAGGTAACTCATAATCTGCAGTTGTTAATCCTGTCTCCTGACAAAAACATCGCATGCGGAGTGTGGAAAGTTACTAGAGCACGCAGCCGCGCTTCTCTCACAAGGAACGTCACGGCAGTGATTGACAAGCCAGAGGGCCAATTGTTTACGCGATGATCGCGTAAACGATTGGCTGATGTTTTTAAGGCCCTACCTCGTGCACAGATGATGTATATTAATAATATTCCTTTCAGTGCACCTAATAAATAATCTTTTATCAGTTAGTAAAGACAGTTTCAAGAAATATTGCAAAAATGTATAAAACAAAACATCCTCTTTACCACCTTTAAGAGTTGTGTTGCTTGGAATGAGTTTTGCAGGTGATGTGAACTGTTCAGCTCAGGTGACTGTTGGTAGTGCAGACTGTAGTTAGAGTTTTGCACATGTAGCTCCAGTTGTGCTCACTGTCGTTTAGCAATCGAAAAAAACTGTAAGTACAAAATTAGTGCGCAAAATTAGAGCACTTTAAGAAGAAGTGTACTTTTTTTCACCTGGGTAGGCTACAGAAACAAAGTTGTTTACAAAAGTATAGATTCTGAAAGCATTGAATGAGATCCATACTCATTTTATATAGCCTAGCATTATTTACAGTAGTAACAGTAAATATATTTTATTAGGATTGATATCAGATTTGAAAATGTCATTATAAATATATATGGTGATTATCTCTAAGGTGGAACCATCACCTTGTGCTCCATTTAAGACTTTTTCAGTCTCTGAATACACAGCTCCTGTTCCTCATTTCCTGATCAGTCCCATTGATTGTTGTCAGGAGGACGCTACAAAAGGCTTTACTGTATGTGCGTGTGTGTGTGTGGTTCAGTCAAAGCAGTTCATATTTCTTTTTATGAGGCTCTTTATCCTCATCAGCATCATCTCCACATTCATCACAGAACTGCCACAGCTTTCCACACAAACCCAACTGTGTTACTGATCAACATCAAAATAACAATACACTGCAGTTAAATTAACACTAGTCACATGGTACGCAAACTCACTAAAAATAAACTCGAACATATGACAAATAAAGATCAGCTGTATCCAAAGTACAAATTATAAATACCCAAATAAACCTCAAACACAATATAATATATGCTCTGTCACATTTACAAAACAGTCAATAATATTACAAATACGAAACCAATTCCTTTAACTAGCATGTGTGGTCAGTATGATTAAAGAAATTCAATGGATATCACAGAGAACAGCGAGAACCCTCCTTACCTTCCGCAGGGACACAGAACTGTGACTAAGCAATCTTCTTCTTCTTCTTCTTCTTCTTCTTCTTCTTCCTGTTAATGGCCACTGACCCCTTAGGAGTATTACTGCCATCAGCTGTATATCTTAGATGGGTGATGTGTGTTGTGTTTGTGTATGAGGATGTAATGCTGGAGTGTGTTCAGCTTCCTCTCTGACTCCTCATTCTCCAGGATGGGCAGAAGCACCACAATCCCCAAACATCATATCCTGTGCTCTCATCCTGTATTCTTTGAAAAGATTAAAACAGTCCTATATGTCTGAGAATCTCTCAAACCCTTTCCCTACAGGTCCGTGACATTTACTGGTCCATCATTTATTATTAAAGGTGCCATAGAATGGAAAATTGAATTTACCTTGGCATAGTTGAATAACAAGAGTTCAGTACATGGAAATGACATACAGTGAGTCTCGAACTCCATTGATTTCTCCTTCTTATGTTAATTTGATTTGTGCAAAAGACCTCAGAAGAACAGGTGAATCTCAACATAACACCGACTGTTACGTAACAGTCGGGATCATTAATATGTACGACCCCCAATATTTGCATATGCCAGCCCATGTTCAAGGCATTACACAAGGGCAGCCAGTATTAACGTCTGGATCTGTGCACAGCTGAATCATCAGACTAGGTAAGCAAGCAAGAACAACAGCGAAAAATGGCAGATGGAGCAATAATAACTGACATGATCCATGATATTTTTAGTGATATTTGTAAATAGTCTTTCTAAATGTTTCGTTAGCATGTTGCTAATGTACTGTTAAATGTGGTTAAAGTTACCATCGTTTCTTACTGTATTCACGGAGATCAGAGCTACAGATACTCCTATTTGTAAATATTGAGGTCATTTGGACAGATGATGGCATGTTTTTTTGTTTTCTCCACAAATCAGCAGTTATACGTGTGTGTCAAAACAAAACATTGGAAGTCTGAATAAATATTAATGCTTATATTCTGTTAAAAAAGCAAAACAATTAAATGCATTTCCTTTTTAATGCGGCAGTTCGAGGAGCGCCAATTTTCCTGATCTTCCAATACTGCATGACATTCGAAGCTTCAAAACGTCAATCAATCACGTGGTATTGATATTTATATATACAAGCAGCGGCACAGCGTGTGATCGAAGTCTCAATATCTATAGTCTTTGGTGTGATATGATGTGCTTTGAAAACTGCGTCAGAGCTTCAGAGTCCTGATATAACCAACACTACGTCCATATGCGTCTGTTTTAAAGCAAAATGTTTGAGTGATTGTGACTGATATAGTGAACACCTGATGGCCACTAATGAAACACCCTCCAGAGCCAAAGAACCAGTAAAAATGTTTGCTAAAATTATATGATTACAGCATCATCTGCATGCTCTTGCTTCATTGAGGATACCTGGAACTGCCTCGGCACACGGTAAGTTGAAATAATTATAATTTTAACGCGACAGCGCAATCGATTTGGCAAAGGCTCTGTGATCAGTAGTAAATGTTTCTCCATCTGAAAGCCAGAGGGCGCTCTCACACAGAAACTCTAAATATGCCGGCTGCAGAAGAAGATAACAGAAGAACGCACGACTGCCTTATTCTGTGTAAAAAGACACATCCTCCCACAGAAGGACGGTCAACTGTTATGAAGTGAGTTTATAAGAGAATAACAGTAAAACATGTTATTAAATGTTGTCTTTTGTTGGACAAGAGGTTCATGAATTCTTCTCATTATTATTATAATTTTCATGTCTGGAAAGATGTTTGACGCATGTTGATTTTTCAAAGGCACATTATAAGCGATTCAAACTCGTGGTGCTTTCAGATGGATCAGCATTTGGAGCCATACTTCATTGACAAGCTGCACATAAAAAATAATTGCAGCCTTTGCAATTTCATAATCACACCAAAAATTGCGTTTAAGGGATAATCGTGGTTAGTTCAATGTTATTTTTCATATTGTGCGATAAATCGTGCAGTGTCTCAAGAGCTGCATCATTCTCATCTTTGAGCTCCAAATCTAGAAAGACTTTAGCAGTTTTGATCAGTGTTTGAAGCAGCTCATCATCAGTGTGATTGTCATATTATTTGGCAAATGTTTAGTTTTTTCTTGCATTCATAAAATCAGGAGATGAACAGTTAATGCCTGGACAGCATCTCTGAGGTCTTCAATCAGTCAAGCGTCAATTAAACTCACTGATGAAACGATCAAGAACTTCAAAGTACAGCCTTTGTTCTAGATCCTCTGAACTGTCTGTTGTAGGCCACTGCTTGACCCCACTAATGCTCTGGACACATACTGTACTCAAGAAGGCCGTGGAGGAGAAGGTGTGTCTAAAGCAGTGTTTCCCAACCACGTTCCTGGAGGCACACCAACGCTGCACATTTTGCATGTCTTCTTTGTCTGACACACCCATTTTAGATCTTTGAGTCACTACTAATGAGCTGATAACCCTAATCAGGTGTGTTTAATTGAGGAGACATGCAAAATGTGCAGTGTTGGTGTGCCTCCAGGAACGTGGTTGGGAAACACTGGTCTAAAGCAGTCCCGCTTCTGTGGCACTTCTTGACATATACACTAACCTAAAGGATTATTAGGAACACCTGTTCAATTTCTCATTAATGCAATTATCTAATCAACCAATCACATGGCAGTTGCTTCAATGCATTTAGGGGTGTGGTCCTGGTCAAGACAATCTCCTGAACTCCAAACTGAATGTCAGAATGGGAAAGAAAGGTGATTTAAGCAATATTGAGCGTGGCATGGTTGTTGGTGCCAGACGGGCCGGTCTGAGTATTTCACAATCTGCTCAGTTACTGGGATTTTCATGCACAACCATTTCTAGGGTTTACAAAGAATGGTGTGAAAAGCAACTTTGACTGAAATAACCACTCGTTACAACCGAGGTATGCAGCAAAGCATTTGTGAAGCCACAACACGCACAACCTTGAGGCGGATGGGCTACAACAGCAGAAGACCCCACCGGGTACCACTCATCTCCACTACAAATTGGAAAAAGAGGCTACAATTTGCACGAGCTCACCAAAGTTGGACAGTTGAAGACTGGAAAAATGTTGCCTGGTCTGATGAGTCTGGATTTCTGTTGAGACATTCAGATGGTAGAGTCAGAATTTGGCGTAAACAGAATGAGAACATGGATCCATCATGCCTTGTTACCACTGTGCAGGCTGGTGGTGGTGGTGTAATGGTGTGGGGGATGTTTTCTTGGCACACTGTAAATGTCTTATAAATCGCATTAATATTCTCCTAAACAGTTTATAACATATATAATATTTTATACTTATATATTAAGACATTATAGTTTTACAGTGTCACTTTGTCGGTTCCGCTTTTATTTTGAAAAGCGGCGTTTTCTTCTTCAGATGTTTTTTTTTGTGACTCTAAACTTCCGCTACTCTCTTCACAATGTGATGTTCACATATCGTCGGAAGAACGGTAAAAACTTGTAACCTCTTTAGTTATTTATCATGTTCATCCATTTGAATTTTGTAAAGAAAGAGTTTACATTGTGATTTACTTGATTAATTTTGTATTGCTCGTACATGTTATTTCTAAGAGCTCCGAACTGTGAGGGTGTGTCGAGCTAGAGCGCATTGGTAGCTGATGGCAGAAACTCTTTGATTAGCGCCCTTGGAGAAGCGGAATGAGGTATGAAGGAAAATGGGTGGAGTTTGTACTATTATCAGAAGGGATATTGTTTAAGGAAAAGAGAATGTCAATACTTCATTTGTTTATGGGCTTTTTGCACATGTCGTCAATTTAAAAACATATTCTTTCTGTAAACAATTATAATATATTGTGTTTCATTTAAAATAAGCATGTGATATTTCATTTGTCATGAAGGCTTAAAAACACATTTCATATTTCATATTGGTCATTTGTTAAAATTATTTGTATTGGGTGTAAACATGATTAATATGGGAACATGATTTATGTGCAAATTATTTGTGAAACTACATAGAAGCATTTTGTATTTCTTCTGTTTATTCTGTAGTTTTCACGGTGTTCATGGTGCATGGTGCTCTTTGAGAGGAAGAAATAAATTGACACCCGTTTGAAACTCTCTGCGTCTTGATTGATATATCCGAGGGGCCGCTACACACACTTTAGGCCCCTTAGTGCCAATTGGGCATCGTTTAAATGGCACGGGCTACCTGAGCATTGTTTCTGACCATGTCCATCCCTTTATGACCACCATGTACCCATCCTCTGATGGCTACTTCCAGCAGCATAATGCACCATGTCACAAAGCTCGAATCATTTCAAATTGGTTTCTTGAACATGACAATGAGTTCACTGTACTAAAATGGCCCCCACAGTCACCAGATCTCAACCCAATAGAGCATCTTTGGGATGTGGTGGAACGGGAGCTTCGTGCCCTGGATGTGCATCCCACAAATCTCCATCAAGTGCAAGATGCTATCCTATCAATATGGGCCAACATTTCTAAAGAATGCTTTCAGCACCTTGTTGAATCAATGCCACGTAGAATTCAAGCAGTTCTAAAGGCGAAAGGGGGTCAAACACAGTATTAGTATGGTGTTCCTAATAATCCTTTAGGTGAGTGTGTATATATATATATATATATATATATATATATATATATAATGTATTAAAACACACACACAGATTTTCACTATGGAAACAAAGACGCTAAAATGCAGTCCTGCACAATTGTGAGGTTCGCTGTTATTTCTTGTGAAATTTATTTCATTATTACTGCTATTAGTGTTATCCACACTGCAGAATGCTTGTTTGTTCATTCAAGTATGTGTGGATCTGTGTAAAATATGGAACAAATCACGTCCTGTACTGATTTGATACGCATTATTTAACCTTTAAATCCTGTATTTTATGAGATGGTGGCATTGTGTCAACCCTACGATAGCAGCGATCATTACTGAGGAAGCTCAGGGATTGTGGGATATTGTAAAACACGAATCCATTTCTTTGTGAT
The DNA here is from genome assembly GCF_024489055.1 of Chanodichthys erythropterus. NCBI lineage: Eukaryota > Metazoa > Chordata > Actinopteri > Cypriniformes > Xenocyprididae > Chanodichthys > Chanodichthys erythropterus. The sequence continues at coordinate 2,975,149 of NC_090234.1, forward strand.
TTGCTGTTATCAGACCACAGCACAGCAGATAGACTCATGTTACAGTTCAGTCTTACAGATGGAGACCGTTCCCCTGTGTAACGTCACATGAAATACATTAATTATCTTTCTGTTCATTTGTGTGTCTATTGGCTTTTCATCTTCTGTTCTCCTGTGGAACCACACTTCAAAATAAAAGTCCCTATAGGAGTACACAACTAATGCTAAAACACACATAAATATACATGATTTACATGATTAAATAAATATACATGATTTATTATACTAATACAGTGAATCAAAAAACTAAACTATTCAAATAACTGAGGGTTATTTACATTATTGTTATGTGATTTTTGGCTTTCAAATAATTTTGAAGTATGTTTCTGAAATACCCTTTTCCTATCCGTAGTTAAGATAAGATAATGCGCTTAAGAAACGTCATTCTGTAACAGCTTTTGTCCTAATGAGGTCCTAACTGAAACTGCCATGGATAAGGATCCTTTAGTAATGTGTGTGTGTGTGTGTGTGTGTGTGCTTTTGTTTATATTACATTGTGGGGACCAAATGTCCCCACGATGTAATATAAACCTGAGTTCACCTACATCGTGGGGACCAGCCAGCGGTCCCCACAATGTAAATTAATTAATAAAAATACTAAATGATGTTTTTGTGAGAAAATAAAGGTGTGCACAGTTTCCTGTGATGGTTAGGTTTAGGGTTAGGGGTAGGGTAGGGGGATAGAAAGTACGGTTTGTACAGTATAAAATGCATTGCGGCCTATGGAAAGTCCCCACAATTCACAAAAACAAACATGTGTGTGTGTGTGTGTGTGTGTGTGATTTTGTCTGTTAAAGTTCTTTATAATTAGACCCAATTCAAAAATGTCACTACACCTGCTCAAAGCATTTTTTTAATTCATGATTAATGTTGCATTACATAATGTGTGCTTATACAAACTGACAGCCACAAGTGAATCGCATTCAATTATTTAATATGGACTAAAATAATTGTTTTGTTTGCAATTTCAAGGCTATATTTACATACTACGACTAACCTGACAGTCGTTTACAGGTTTTGTAATGAAAACTAGTCTAAAATTAAGAAACCGTTAGAAAACAGTAAAAACATTGAGTTTAGATGTGATTCGCTTAAAATACTAATAATTTATTATTCCAATATCCGAATATGATACTAAATCCCACAGAAAGAGGGTTTCTATTTGTAATGTCCTTCTTTTAATTTGATCACTGTACATTATAAACAAGACAAAATTCACTGAATAAAGGTTAGCCAATACAAACATATTTATAGAAAACAGTTGATAATGAATAGAAAGGGCCAATAAGAGCAAAACGCATCAAGTATTCAAGAATATCAAGCAGAAGTTAGTCCAACATAATGAGGGGTTGTGTTAACTAAAGCATTCACCATTTAACGAATTAAAAACACAGATGGACAATTCAAAATGCTTTCTGACAGAAAAATAACACAAACAAGAACAAATTTTAAACCAAGAACGTCAATTTTTATTTTACAATGATCTTCCCTCTCTCTGTGTGCGCGCGCGTTTGTGTATGAGAAAGAGCTCGCGCAGCACTGAGACAACGGTACTTTTAAATGCACAAGTAACTAACGTGCTAGTTTACATACAAAATAAGTAGTCTATGTAACATAATTAGGTACTTTAGTTAGTATTAACACAATAACACAAGCTACGTTTCTGAACACTGAGAATAAAGAAATAAATGCCTGTTTCTCCAGACTCACGCTTGTCAGTCAGTCACCAGTTTTTTCAAGCGGTTTATTGAATCGAACTGTCCGAAAGAACCGGTTCACGGAAAAGAACCGAACTTCCCATCACTACCATGGGGGTCTTCAAGCCTGACTGCGCTGCTGTGGTGGTCGTCTGCTCTGCTGTGGGGATCTTCAAGCCTGTATGCAAGACCGCCTGTCCAGCCTGCTCCGCCCTGGCCACCTGTTCCACTCTGGCCAAAATGGTAGTGAATAAATTACGTTGAATTAGATGGAAATGTCCTAACAGTAGGAAAACACATATATATTATATATAAGTGTGTACTTAGGGACAAGCCTTGTTTTGTTTTTTACATTTACATGTTAATTGTCGTTTTCTTCTCACTTTAGATGCTGGAACAAAAAACATCCAGGTCACAGCATCAGAAGTGGAAACTTTGATCAAGTCGAGGCTCTGTAATGCTGGAGACTGTGATGATGAAAGAGGAGAAGATCCAGAAGATCAGAGATCATGAGGAGATTCACTGATGTGTCCGAGAGGATTGATTTATGCTCTATTTAATGTGTTCTGATGCAGTTAGAATTGATCAGTGATCAGTGAGTGTACGCATATACACTTCCGGTTTCGCTTTATGGTGGTGCAGAGTGCCGGGGAAAGCCGAAAATGATTTCTTATAGTTGTTTATAGAATCGGTTATATCACTTAAAAGATATACTAAGATATACAGTACAATCACACGAGCCAATGGCATTTAAATGCATGCATGGGTTAGAATAGATTAACGAACTCATGGTACATACGCATATATGTATAGACAAAGTAAATCTAAAGGAAGCAAAACAGACTTCAGGAGAGGGTAACACCACAATAACAAACAAAAAGTACCCTCTGAAGGAGCAAAATACTTTAACTACCAAAGGAAAACAAATAAGCAACAGAAATGTACGCTAACTCCCTAACTAGCCAAAAACAGGAGAACATTTAATACAAAAATTAAATAGGCACCCCCCCCTCCCTACAGCTTCCAGCACATTTGAGCATGAAGATGATAAAACAACAACAACGAGTAGATGGTAAAATACATTAGGCTACAATAAGCCTATTAACTTTGTAGAAAAGTACACCGTCTCTACACAATTTACACACAATTATTTGCACAATTCAGAGCAACAAACAGAGCAGGTGAGGGACACAACACTCTTTTTCTTCTTCTTCACGGCGGATCGCAGACATTTAAGTGCATTACCGCCACCTATCACACAAAAGGACCATTGACACTCTCCCTATGATTTCTTACTCAAATTACCAATACAATCACTCTTTATTCTTATACCCTCATAGATTCTTCATAGAGTTTCATCCGGCGCTGCGTGTTCAGCTCCTCCGTCCACACTCAGCCTCATGTCGGGAAAAATAAATAAATAAATAAAAACTACTTATATATGCTTGTGTAAACCAGTACTTCCCAAAAAATTTTAACATTATTGACATATCTCTACCTGGATTTAATAAATTTATTATCATAAGCTGCTCACTCTTATTCATTGGTATGTTTGCTTATTAAGTGCACAGTACTGTTCAATCTTGTATGGCCCAATCTTAGTAATTATGGTCTCTTCAGATCTACTCCTCCTGGACACTCTTCCTTTACCCACTATTGGCTGAATTTGAAACTAAATATCTACCTTTTATATCTGAATCCCATTGATTTTGCCATATTTTCAGAATATTATTTTTGATTATTGATTTAATTTCGTTCTATGGCCTTTTTAGCTAAACATCTGCCTTTTCATTACCTCTTAAGCCAGTATGAGCCAGAACCCACAAAAACTCTTTTATATTATTTTGCTTAAGTGAATATAATTCTTGAATAATCTCTATTACCAAGTCTTGTCTAGTTTCTGACTTCTGCTCGTCCAGACTTAGAGCTGAGCTAGAATCTGAACATATAGGCTGCGTCCGAAAACCTAGGTAGCTGTCTTGCTGCCTCGCTGCCTTATAAGAGAATGACTTGTACGGCAGCGTTTGTGCATGAAGGCACCTCATGAAACTGATTTCAGACAGACTTCTGAGGCAGCGTAACAGTTTAATGATCTACAGCAAACTAGCGCGAGCTTTGGTGAGAACTAAACAAATAATTAATTTCAACAGTAGTAATTTCTCGCTAGAAATGATATCAAAATTGAAATATGTTGGTCAAAATCATACATTTATACACAAACTGAGAAGTAAACGCAACTTTCGGATGCCATCTTTATTTTTCTAGCTCAACTGTCACAGAATGAAAAGCACAGGATTGTGGGATATCAAATGTAGCGAAGGATACATCTAGGCAAGGCAAGGTAAGGCAAGGCAATTTTATTTGTATAGCACATTTCATACACAATGGTAATTCAAAGTGCTTTACATAAAAAAGAATAATAAAAATAGAACATAAGGAATAGAAATAACAGTTAAAGTCAGAATAACAAGATGATACATAAAAGATATAAAATACATTAAAAATGGAATAAAAACAGGAAAAGGAATTAAAAGAATAAAAAGATAATACGTATAAAATAAAGTGCAAACAGTTCGGACATAGCACAGTGCTCAATCTGCAAATGCATAGATAAAAAGATGTGTTTTGAGTCTGGATTTGAATGTGGCTACTGTTGGAGCACACCTGATCTCTTCTGGAAGCTGGTTCCAGCTGCGGCTGGCATAACAGCTAAAAGCAGACTCTCCCTGCTTTGAGTGAACCCTGGGTATTTCTAAATGACTTGATCCTGATGATCTGAGTGATCTGTTAGGTTTATATTCTATGAGCATATCTGCAATGTATTGAGGTCCTGGACCATTGAGTGATTTATAAACAAGTAACAGTACTTTAAAATCAATTCTAAATGCAACTGGAAGCCAGTGCAAGGACCTGAGGACTGGTGTGATGTGTTCATGTTTTCGGGTTCTGCTCAGAATCCTGGCAGCAGCGTTCTGTACGAGCTGCAGCTGTCTTATGGTCTTTTTGGGAAGACCAGTGAGGAGCCCATTACAATAATCCACCCGGGTGATGATGAAAGCATGAACAAGTTTCTCTAAGTCTTGACTGGAGACAAAGCATCTGTTTCTTGCAATATTTTTGAGATGATAATATGCTGATTTAGTTATTGTCTTTACATGGCTACTGAAACTCAGGTCTGACTCCAAAATCACACCAAGATTCCTGACTTGATTTTTAGTTGTTTGACCCCTAGAGTGAAGGTACATGTTCACTTTGAGAACTTCATCTTTGTTTCCAAACGCAATGATTTCAGTTTTGTCTTTGTTTAACTGAAGGAAATTTAGACACATCCAATTTTTAATTTCATCAATGCAATGGCACAGGGAGTCAATGGGGCTGTAGTCGTTAGGTGATAGGGCTAGGTAAATCTGGGTGTCATCTGCATAGCTGTGATATGCAATTTGGTTCTTTCTCATTATTTGGCTCAGTGGCAGCATATACTGTATACATCTATGCTTCCTTCAAAAATCGATCTGAGGAAGGTATCTCATGAGACAGGAAGTGAAGCTAACTTTGGATTCGGACGTGCCTTGATGCCTTACTACCTTGAAATGTGTCCTCAGAAGGTAGCATTGTCCAGTTTTCGGACGCAGCCATAATTGGACTCAACACTCTGGAAGACAGGCTTCAGTGTGAATGACTCTGAGAGCTTCTTCTGAGCGTGAATCCACAACGAGCATCAGGTGTGAGCAATCATCTCTCTCTCTCCAGCACCTGGTAGAGCAGCAGAGAGACACACAGAGAAAAGGAAAAAAAAACAGTACACAGAACAGAAAACACACTACCATATGACACAATCATGGAACGTAACATATGTTGGACGTGATCCTTATGTTATGAAGAGGAGCGACTTTTCCACTGAATTGAAAGACTTGATTGCCATCGAGGAGGTAGATATAGAGGATGTGAAGCTGCCGTCACACCTGTTCAGTTCTAGTCTGGGTTTGTTTATATCGCGCTGTCTTTAGGGCAGTTTTTTGATTTTCTGTCGTGATTGTGAAAAATATTGCCATCGTATTTCATTTATGCTGAATTGAGAACTGCAACAGGAGCTCACATCATCGTTCAGGGAAAAAAAAATGAATGGTGTTCGCCTTTTCTACGTGTAAAAACACACTAAGGGAAGCAGGTTGAGGAGGTGACGGGGAGACGCTGTATAGTAAATCTAATAATGTCAATGATTAAACCCTCTGCCTATCACTCAATAAAATAATCACATTGATGAGTGTTTTTGAAAGATTTGTATTTTGTCTTGGTGTAATAATTAAATTTGTGAGTATGACTCAAATCGGCTTGTGAATGAGGCTAACCTGCACACATCCACTTCAGACCTGTTCACGAGCTTCTATGGGTTTGATTTTGGTTGTCATTTGTTGAAATGAATACAAAAAACATCCAGTGTGTCGGTGTCTGTCATAGACTGTAAAAAAGTGTCTGTCCTAAATGTCCTTCTGATTCTCCTCCGTGGTCATATGGGAAAGTGAATATTTACAAAGGAAACATTAAAACTACACTTACATTTAACGTTACACCCTTCCAACAAAGAAATGGATTGACTTCTGTCAGCTTGTTGAACACATTTTTATTGTTTTATTTTTTTCTACCACATGATGGCTGAAGCAGCAGCATGTGACGCTGTTTTCATGGTAACAGATCAACATCGTGAACAGAATTCTACAAAACTGAAGTGAAAACACCAAATGATCATGATAAAATATCTTCTCTTCCCTGCAAATGATACCATGAAGAATGTGGATATTTAACCAAGTCAAAAACAAAAATAAGGTAAGCAGGTATCCACATTCATTTCAGTATCAGCAGATGCAAAACTCTATAAAAGGTGCCAACTTTTAAAGTTAAAAAACGATATAAGTTACGTAAACGGAAAAGCTCTTTGTGGTTTCTCGGTTTGATGGATTTTAGCAACCATAAACGACGCAAAACATAGGAATTTTGAGTTTGTGATTGGATTCCTATACAGAAAAATCACTCCTTGCCCTCCAGGCACATTTCATGCTGCAGCAATGATGCCATGTGCAAACAACCTCTACAGCTGAAGTCATGAGTTTACTTACACCTTGTAGAATCTACAAAATGTTAATTATTTTAACAAGAGGGATCATATAAAATGCATGTTATTTTTTATTTAGTACTGTCCTGAATAAGATATTTTACATAAAAGATGTTTACATTTAGTTCACAAGACAAAAAAATAGCTGAATTTATTAAAATGACCCCATTCAAAAGTTTACATACATTTACATACTGTTAGATCAAAATCTCAATAATAGGTAGAATATTTGTAATTCCAGTCATCAGTTAAGAAACAGGTGCCTCAACCCCTGTGATGTGTGGCAGCAGCAGCGCGAGGCCTCGGGAGAATGACCAAGCAGACACAGATCAAGTGTGGTACAAAGCATTCTCAGATTTATTCAGGAAGAAGGGTCATATTTATAGACATAGGTTAAACAACAATCTCCAGGATGGCTTGAGCATCCAATCATACGACTTACCATGTAAACCTTACCATGTATGACATTTCACAAAATATAATAACAAATAAGAAATGTATGTGCGTAAATGTGTGTGTGTCTTCAACTTCTGGTTACGTGTGAGAGTGTCAGTGTGTCCAAAGACTACTACTTGTTGTTTTGTCTAGGTAGGCACATGAGCTGCACAATGGAAAAATCCAAAGACACAGAGAAAGTCAGAAAGTGAAGCCCAAGAAATAAAAAAATATTTAACAATGGCCACTTTAAATCATTTATGATTTAGTGCTTCCCTTTAAAGAAAATTGATCAATCTGTTTTTCAAATAATAGCAAGCAAAATTTAAACACATAATCATAATCTAATGCTGTGATCTATGGATTATTCCAAGACTTGTCTTAATCATTCCCTGTAAGGATTGTAATATGCATGGAGCCAAACATAAAAGTAGTAAAATCATTAGTAGAACAGGAAACAACAAATTAAAGTATGTCACCCAGTTAGAGAACCATTGTCTCATCCCTTTACCCCAGTCATATGATTCAGGTGGATCAACAATTATGGTTTTCATGTGATTTATCAAGTCAAGAATATTGTTGTAGTAATCTGGAATGGAAAAACAGCATGACAAATTCAACATTTTGCATAGTCCTCCGGCCTTAGCTGTTAAAAGGTCTAAGGTCATTCTGTTCTGAATTACAGCACTTCTTATTGCTCTCATTTCATCATTTAACAGAGTGATAGAATCAGCAGTGTCATTCTTCATTTGTTCTAACATCAAAGCCAGTTCATTTATCTTTTGCAAGGCAGCAACCACTCCCCCAAAGGGGAACATTCCCCAACCTGCACTCGTCGCTTGTGATGTCCATGGATCTGCAAGGATGTATCCTCTGTATGTAGGCATTTCTCTCTTCTGTCTGGACAAAGGGTGTGAACTTGGTAATTCAACTAAATGAATTCCTGGTGCTACTATAGCAGGATAACAGCATCCACTCCAGGCAAAGTCCTTGGGAAAAGTAGTAACTCCTTTACCACCGCACACCCAATATAGAGGTGTCTTATCTGATGTAAACAGTTCACTGAATGGGCAGTACCCAGAGACATTCATCTCTCTGATTGAACATTTCAGTCCATTTTTGGTTTGTGTGACGTCAATCGTCGTTTTGCAGACTGAATTTCCCATTTTGTGTTTACCATTCTGACTACACACACAAGTGTCCCCCATCTCACATTGCACCCTAACTTCTTCTAGGTCAGTTCGCCTTGTTGAAGGTTCACATTCATTTGAAACAGTCACAGCTCCATTATTCCGATTCCATAGCTGAGGTCCTCCTCTATGCCAGTCTCCTAATGCTAAAATCTTTATGATGGTGATTGGCAGGGTGCAAGTCTGATTACTTTTTTCATCGTTCATCTTGATTGTCTTGGCAGCATTGTAAGTTAGGGGGACAACAGACCAGACACTGTGGATGGCATGACAAATCAAACAGTCCTTGTTGTCCATGTTCTCCGCCATGGCAGCAGACAGAGCACAGGCAGTGTTCCCGGAGCATTTCTTTAAATGGGTGGTGTTGTATCCTGTCCAGCTTTGCCCTCTGATGGCAATTAACAAAATCGTGGTCAAAGTTATTGTTACAAGTCCCATTGTGCAAAGTTGTTAGGGGATTTTTCTCCAACACTGCCTGTCACTGAACTGCTTTCTCCTTCCGTGATCCTTGAAGTTGTTGGTCCAGATTAACTAATCAGATCGCATATGGACGTAACGCTGCGTGTTTCAGCTCCTTTCCGGCCATATGTTTACTCTCCTAGTTAATCTGAACGTCCCCCTTGGCACGGGGCAGCCTTCAGTCTACTCGCATGTATCCACTGCGGTTGCAGGTCAGTCAACACTCCTGTCCTCGTCACTGCAATCACTGTGGCTGGCCCCAGATATTTTGGCTCTCCTATTTTGACTGGCTTCAGACTTCTTATCAGCACCTGCTGGTTAGGCACAAACTTGTGTGTTGGTTTCTCTGAGGAGAGAGGAAGAGTTAGTGAAACATCACCATTAATAGAATTCAGTTTTTCGACCAGCTCTGTGACATAGTCATCCAGGATCACCTCCATTTCACCTAAAGAAGAAACGCCAGCGCGGCCTTTGACCCATGGTGTCGGGAAAGGCCTACCCATCAGAATTTCAAAAGGAGACATTTTAGTAGTGGAGGATGGTGTCATTCGTATTTCAGCTAAAACAGCTGGTAATACAGTCATCCAATTTTTTCCCGTCTCTAAACACGCTTTAGTTAATCGATCTTTGATCGTTCTGTTAAATCTTTCAACAACTGCGGACGATCTTGGATTGTACGGTATGTTAAAATGCCAATCAATAGCTAAAGTTTTAGCCAATAATTGTGTTACCTTTGATGCAAAAGGTGTTCCATTATCACTTTCAATTACACTTGGTATTCCAAATCTGGGTATAATTTCTTTGCACAAAATCTTAACCACCGTTTTTGCATTCTCCCTCGCACATGGGAAAGCTTCTGGCCACTTTGTGAATCTGTCAACAATCACAAGCAAATATTTACAAATTTTAACAGGTGGCATATGTGTAAAATCTATTTGCAAATGTTGAAATGGAGCCTCTGGAAATGGTAAAGCTGAATGACTTACAGGTCGATGGATGTTACTTTTTGCACAGATAAAGCACGAATCTAACACCAATTTGGTTGTCTTGTGTACATCTGCAATGCAATACAAAGCATCCCATACGGTAAAAAAATATATTTTCAAATATAAATATATTTTCTAAAAATATATTTTTTGGCCATTTTTTGTATATTTAAAAAAAATATATTTTCAAATATAAATATATTTTCTAAAAATATATTTTTTGGCCATTTTTTGTATATTTTTAAAAATATATTTTCAAAATATATTTTACAAAAGCATTTAAAAATATATTTTGCCCTACATATATTTCAACCCAAGAAAATACATTCACATGTCACATTTGAAAAACTTTTATTTGTTGTCTATAACACATGAACATTTGAATAATAATCAGCAAGGAACATACTTTACAATGTTCAAAAAATTACAATATTCAAACAAATATAACTTTTTTGCTTTCAAGAAGTCTCAGTTTCCCCAGTTCAAATCCTCAAAGCCTCTTTGGACACATTTGGAAATCTCTTCTTGACTGTGAGACAAAAATGAGTTATTTTTTTAACTTAAACTGACTTACTGTATATATGGCTGCCATGGTTTCCTCGTCAAGGGCACTTCTTCTCTGTCTCTACCACTGTACTCCTACAAAAGACAAAACACAATAACTGAACATCAGTACAGGTACAGAGGGCATGCACTTTGTCTTCTAACTAGTTTAGGTTTTCCTGATATTTTTGTTTACACTGGAAATAAAACAATTACAGGTGTACTGGATTTTAAAGATATTTAATGGGCACATTTTTGGACAGTAAAGAAACTGATTATTGAGGAGAGGCCTTTCTTTACACTTCTGCATTGCATTTTCACTTTTACAAATGAAGGGATAGTGAAATATCACAAAGTCACTCATTTAAGCTAACTTAACTCAAAGGGATAATCCACCCAAAAACAGAAATTATATCATCATTTACTTACCCTCAAGCTGTTCCAGTTGATTATGACATTACCTTTTTCTGTGGAATACAAACAGAGATATTTAGAAAAATAATCCATCTCTGTGTGTTCATGCAAGAAGGTCAAAAACCAAAGTGAACATGATGGTAATCCACATGACCTCAATTGACAAATCAACTTCTTCTGAAGTGAAACAATAGGTGTGTTTGAGGAAAATACTATTATGTTAAATTTGTTACACTACAGATTTTCCAACTGTCCAATATGGGCTCAAAGTCAACATGTTGTAACTTGTGATGTGTGTTTTAAAGCTTGAGTCATTTGGAAGCACAAACCTAAAAATATTAGTATTTTTCGAACACACACCTAGTGTTTCACTTCAACTAGGGTCAAGTTGACTACTGATGTTTTTTACTCTGTGTGGTTTTTGAAGTGTCAATCTTACCCATGCACTCACAGAGATGGATTATTTTCCAAAAATCATCATTTGAAAGAAAGTCATATTCTGAGAGTATTTTAATTTTTGGGTGGAGTATCCCCTTTTTTAGTATTATCAGAAACAAAAACTTTATTTTTCTTAGCCAAAAAAAAAATAATAAAAAAAAAATCTGTAGTTTGGCCTTTTATATTTAAATTCAACTTTTGAATTTTGAATTCTGTTAATTTCATGTTTATTACTGTGAAGCTGTTTTGTATAAAGTGCCACAGAAATGAAGATGACTTGACTATGAACATTATCCTGTACCTGTGACTTGTGGTTCTCCAGCACAATTGTTGGGCTGGTGGGGCGGACAGCAAGTGGACAAGCGTCTTGACAGATGGGTTTGGACCCGCACCTATTCCAGACAGAAACAGATATTAACACAAGTGCAGAGAACATATCAATTCATAAATTACACAAATAAAATAATATAATTTGCTTAACAGTGCTTAATTAAAAACAATTATTCTACTTCTTAAAGTGTCTCATCATTCTCACCTTGTTGCTGTTGCACAAACCGTCTCTGCTTCTGCTACTGAAAATAAAAAGTAGATTTTTTACAGTAATGAATGACACATGTAAACCTGTAGGTCGTGACAAATAAGCATCTTCTGTTACAATCAACTTATTGAATCACTGGCTCAACTGGATCATCGAAAACAGCTTCATTCAGCAGAAAGTGAATATATTATAGTAGCTAGGCTATATTAATAATGATAATAATAATAGTAGAAAAATTGAGCGCATGAAATGCCATTAATGGCAAACCAGCATATGCCTGAACTATAATAACGAGCGAATAACGTGTGCCTAATTAACAAGTTTAGTAAAACATTTAAATTTAGCAAAAAAAAACTTACATTACAGGCTCCACTATCAGTGACAGAATCACGTGAGCATCATCGATCGACAACAGCAGGCAGCACGGTCTCCTAACACTCTACAGCTGAAATTTTAAAAAAAATATTAAACTTTTTTTTTGTGTGTAACGTTAGTTTTCACTAGTGTCCAAATTAAAAACAAATGACGTTAAAACGGAAATCTGAACATATCAAGTGCGTCTCCTCATGTGAGCAAATGAAACAAACGGCATTAAATTGACAAATAAAGTTAAAAAAACCTTGACAATACAACAAATTATACATTCAAAGCAGCAATTAACATTACATATGTGAAAAATGACGACTAAAAATAAAGTTATAGCTCATTACCTTTTTCTCCGTGAACTCCCGGTTGACTGACAACCGTTACAGGTCAAAATGACGCGCATGCGCTGTACTCCAAAAGTCCGTGAGCGCTGCTAGTGGTTTCCCATTCAAATTACGTCACAGTTAACATCGTACATCTAGCGATTTTATTCATCTATTTATTTGTATTTGTTAAACGCTATATTACACTGACAATAAATTACAAATAAATAAATGAATTAATAAGTAATAGACTAAAACACACATTTGTGAGGTGCCATGATAACTCTGTATTTTTTGGGAAGATCATATGTGAACAAAGTGGTCAATGTGGAAAATATGGGGAAATTCATGTTTTTTCTGTAAGTGTTTAAAATTCTTCTAACATAATGGATAGTTTTGATTGCAAGGCTTTCTTCCACCCACATTTGCATTGTCGACTGTAAGATTGGAAATGTATTTTCTTGCACCCTGAAATATATTTTTATATATAAATATATTTTCCTGCCCCTGAAATACATGTTTAAATATATTTTAAGTATATGAAGGTTGAAACAAAATATATTTTCAGTTTCAAAAATACATTTCATTGAACTTCACTGCTTGTAACATATATTTACCATATATTTAAAATATATTTTGGCCAGATAAAATATATTTTTTTACCATATGGGATTAATTGCTTGGGCTGTCTTTGCAGCACTTGTGTGTGAGAGACCATGATAGTGACGTATAAGCAGCACAAGTGTTGACTTTGGCAAGGCCACTTTCCCTTCAGAGTCTCTGATAATTCCCTGTTTATCTGGCTGACAGCCTTTTGAGGCCCAGTATTGTAAGTCAGCCTCTGTTGGTTGGCTCTGTAATATTTTGACATCAATATCAGGCAAATTAGTCACATGTGCCATCATAGCAACTTCCCCAAATTCAATTGCCCTTTTGCATGTTTTTTTAGCAGCTGTATCAGCCAATTGATTACCTCTTATTTCCTCTGAATCACCTGCTGCATGTCCCCTCACCTTGACTATGGCCACTTTGTTCGGCAACTGCACTGCATTAATTAAGTCACCTATCAAATCAGAATGCGCTATTGGTTTTCCATTTGCTGTCTTAAAATTTCTTTGTTTCCATGTGTTGGCAAAGTCATGGACTGCACTGTACGCATACTTAGAATCAGTATAAATTGTGACAATTTTATCTTTTGAAAGTTCACAAGCTCTCGTTAGTGCCACTAGTTCCGCTGCCTGTGCTGATGTGTATGGTAATGATTCTGCTTCTACCACTTCATCAGGGAGTCTAACAACTGCATAGCCACATAAATATACACTATCTGATGGTTTAGAACATGAACCGTCAACATATAGACTATCCCCCTCTTCTAGGGCCGTATCTAACAGATCGGTCCTACAAGCAGTTTCAGTTTCAATTGTTTTCAAACAATCATGTACCTCATCAATGCTGTCAGTGGTTTGGTCGGCAGTACCGAGCAACTCTCTCAAAGCAATAACAGCAGTGTGTGGCACAGATGTTGGCTTAATCGTTAAATTTGTAGTCGCTAACAACGTTGCTTCATAACCTGAACGACGCTGTGCCGTCATGTTCTGCGTGTTAAGATTATGTAAAATTGCATTTACCTGGTGTGAGGTGTGTAACGTCAGTGGATGTGAGAGGACTGTTTTTTCAGCATCTCGTACGATCAGGGCAGCAGCAGCCACTGCTCGAAGGCATGTTGGCAGACCTTGTGCAATATTATCTAATGTTTTGGAAAGATACGCCACAGGGCGATAACTTGTACCGTGTTCCTGGGCCAGTATCCCCGCTGCAATGCCTCCGCTCTCGTGCACATAAAGGTGAAAGTCCTTTTTGTAGTCAGGTAGGCCCAACGCGGGGGCCGACATGATGGAATGTTTCAACACGTTGAAAGCAGCATCCATTTCAACAGTCCACTTGATTGCTTGTTGTGGTGAGGCTTTGTTGTCAATGGCTTGACGCAAAGTCTTGTCATACAAAGCACAGTCTGGTATCCAGGCCCTGCAATAGTTTATCAGTCCCAAAAAACTTTGAATTTGTTTGATGGTGGCTGGTTTAGTAAATCTCTTTACCAGCTCCACTCTGTCAGGAGAGATCCTTTTTTGTCCTTCTGAGATAATGTGTCCCAGATAAGAGACTTGTGGTCTCACCCACTGCACTTTCTTTCTTGAAGCTTTAAACCCCGCTTCTGCCAGCACATTGCAGACAATGATGGAGGCCTGTTCACAGTCCTTTGCTGTTGTGGCTGAGATGAGCAGGTCATCTGCATACTGTAGTAAACATGTAGTCGGTGGGAACTTGATGTTGCTGAGGGTTTTGTGCACGATTGCAGAGAACACAGCAGGCGAGTCAACATAGCCCTGAGGAAGACGTGTCCATGTAAATTGTTGTTGTTTGTACATAAATGAAAATAATGGCTGCACCTCTTCAGATATCAGTATGCTGAAAAAAAATCAGAACATATATAAAGGACAGTATAGAATTTATGTGTAGGATATTGAATTTATTATAGTTACCACATCCAGTACCACTGGTGAAAGATCAGATCTTTGATCTTTCTCAAATCTTGTGTCAGTCGCCAACTTTGTCCATCTGCTTTGAGAATAGGATTAAAAGGTGTGTTATATGGTCAGTGCGTCTTAATAATAATCCCATGTTTTAACAAATTTTCAATCACAGGTTCAATGCCCTTCTGGAGAAAGAGGGTATTGTTTTACATAGACCGGTGTTTTTGTTTTCAGTAACGCAGTGTACAGTTTATCATTGATGAAAGCTTGTGCTTAGCCCACAGTTTCACAGTTTTGGATTTACTCATTTCAGTGACGCTATCTCTTCTCCCTCACTCTGAGCTTCACACAGTAGGATGAGGGTGTGGCTCAGTGGACACCATCAGCACAGAAGGGAAGAAAAAGAAAAATCATTATCAAAATCATAAAATGCTGACCATCACTTGTGACCACAGGCAATATTTTTTACCATCTACATTCAATTCCAAAATTTAAAATTTTGGTGCATGGCCGTTCTTAGTTGGTACTGATAACGCCAAGGTCGCGGGTTGGCTCTTGGTTTCCCGGCACGCTGCTCGGAGGGTCATGGGAATAACGCCGCCGGATCGCGTGTTGGCTCTTGTTTAGTGTTAGCGGCATATGATATATCTCTTTTTGAAATCACCCGTCTTTCTAACATCCTTTGCAGCTCCTCATAAAAAGTCTCTAAATGCTCTTCCTCCTCCCATAAGAGTTTATTAGGATTATCTGCAGTCCCTTTTCCTGTCATTTTATCATTTTCTGTTTTCAGAGAAGGACACGCATCAATTATCTCTGTCTCTGTCACATCATCCCCCAAAGTTCTGAGGAGTATTACTCTAAAATCTGGACCCATCAGTTGTGCGTAACGGGTATGACTTTTCAGGATCTGCACAAATTTCACCGGATGAGAGGGAGAAGGCAGATTGTTACATATGCTTTCGATGTCACTTGCCTTAGCAGGACGTATGGAAATTTGATTTCCCTGTCTCACAAACATAAAAGCAGGCTCTGATTTTTGTTCATCTTTTGGCTTCTCGCACTTCTCACCGTCTGCCTGTTTACTTGCAGCTGCGGCCCCCCCTGCCACACACTGTTTTGTCTCACTCATCATTGCATAGCCGTCTTTACTTTCTGGCAGGGTGGGATACAATTTTGATGGAATGAGAGGATGTTTCAATTCCTCTACTGTAGGAGCCTTATATTGACAAATATTTGAAGAGGATGCTGAGGCATGGGGCAATTTTTGCCTCTCTGGACCTTTATCCCAATATGTTTTCATTTCTTTCCATTTACTGTATGACTCTTTCATGTACTTATAATTACACTCTGGGTCTCCCCAGCCCCCATTAATCATCGAATTTGCACTTTCCATATCCCCTGGCTTAAAAGAGCCTTCTTTGGGGAAAGGATCCAATTGTACTTTTCCTTGAGTCCACCCACTTAAATTTGATAAATAGGGTTCAGTCCAATATCCACAATTATTTCTAAACATCCAATTTCGGGGTGTCTCATCTTGTATTGGTCTTGATATCTTTTGACCCATACTTCACTTAATTTGATTTTTAATTTGCCACACCACACCAAAGGGGTCTTTTTATAATTCTTTAATTATAATTATTCCAATTTTATTAATTCATCAACCGGAATATTCCCATCAACACTTTATTTTCCGTCAGAGCGGATCTAAACGGATATCCGTCAGAGCGGATCTGCACGGATCTTCCTCGCACCGGAGGGATTACCAAAATATTTGCCAGGTAGCTGTGCGTTTAAACAGTACCCTTCCAGACAAATCTTCCTGGACTAACTCTTAGAGCTGCATCCAAGGATAACATGGGATGAGTTCAATCAATCCTACCACCACAGGAAATTATTAAAAAACAACTTACCTGTGATGAAGGATGACCTCTCAGTCCCCCAGTCCCGTGTTTCTTGGGAATATCCCGGACGAGCCCCCAAACTGTTAGATCAAAATCTCAATAATAGGTAGAATATTTGTAATTCCAGTCATCAGTTAAGAAACAGGTGCCTCAACCCCTGTGATGTGTGGCAGCAGCAGCGCGAGGCCTCGGGAGAATGACCAAGCAGACACAGATCAAGTGTGGTACAAAGCATTCTCAGATTTATTCAGGAAGAAGGGTCATATTTATAGACATAGGTTAAACAACAATCTCCAGGATGGCTTGAGCATCCAATCATACGACTTACCATGTAAACCTTACCATGTATGACATTTCACAAAATATAATAACAAATAAGAAATGTATGTGCGTAAATGTGTGTGTGTCTTCAACTTCTGGTTACGTGTGAGAGTGTCAGTGTGTCCAAGGACTACTACTTGTTGTTTTGTCTAGGTAGGCACATGAGCTGCACAATGGAAAAATCCCAAGACACAGAGAAAGTCAGAAAGTGAAGCCCAAGAAATAAAAAAATATTTAACACATACAATATAGATTCTTAATATTGTGTGTGGTTACCTGGATGATCAATGCCTTTTTTATGTTTTGTGAGTCCATTGTTTGTCATGAGCAGTTAAACTGAGCTCTAATCTACAGAAAAATCCTCCAGGTCCTGCAGATTCTTCAGTTTTCAAGGATTTTTGCATATTTGAACCCTTTCCAGCAGTGACTGAATGATTTTGAGATCCATCTTTTCACACTGAGGAAATCTGAGGGACTCAAACTCAACTATTAAAAAAGGTTCAAACACTCACTGATGCTCCAGAAGGAAACACGATGCATTAAGAGCCGGGGGGGGGGGGTGCTTTTTAATTCAAAGATCAAGGTAAATTGTACTTAATTTGTCTTCTGGGAAACATGCAAGTATATTCTGTTGCTTCTGAAGGGCAGCACTAAATAAAAAATTTTATTCTTAAAAATTTCCACGCATCTTCATCCTGTTCAAAAGGTTTTTACTTAATCTACCATGTTCAATAAACACTGATATTCATTCTAACCTTGTTGTGAGTCTGTGTTCCTGTAACAATTATACAGCTTGGATGCGTCAGGATATTTATTAATAAATCTCCAATAGTGTTAATCAAAATGAAGAAAGTCATGAACCCAGGATGATGAAAATCTACTCGCAAACTAAGATTGCAGTGAATCATGCACGTGATCGGACAGAAAGTGAGGCTTTGTTTTCCATTGGTCACGTGATTTCTACGTTAACAACACAAGCGTCGACTCCAGGAACACCTATTTATGCTCAACACAAGCTCTGAAGCCTGGGTTCAAATGTCACATCACTACTTGACCTTCTTTCTGGTGGGGACCTTGGATTAATCTCAGTGCCACATTAAGACTATTAAGGCAGGAACACACCAAGACTAAGTTTTCTCAGTGTGTTCCAGACCGTCAGCTGAAGTTGGTCCTCGTTGCCTTTTTCCGGCCGATTCGAAATGTTGAATCGGCGTCGGAGCTCGTCAGTCCATCTGATCATTCTGATTGGCTGTTCAGATACTGCCACCTGCTGGTTTGGAAAGGCATTTCATCTCACGCAGGCACAGAACTGACATGCTACTTGGCCGTCGGCTGTCTAGCGTTGGTTTGGTGTGTCAGGCCAACTTTGGACACAGACGCTGCCGACGTGAGCCGACCCCACAGTCTGCTTTCATCGCCACTAGTTCGTCGGCTTGGTGTGTTCCGGCCTTTAGGGGCCTCTCGAGGGGCCCTTCATCCACCAGAACTATCACCTAAATTCACTCAATCTTCTTAATCACACGGTGCAAGCTATCAGACTTTTATTTTGCATGAATAAAGGCCATTACCAAAACATCCAAACCTATATGTCTGTCATAAAATATAAATATCACTGCATGAACCACATATTAATTTCGTTAATGAAAACTATGATGAAAAATGTTCATTCTTTTTTTGCATGACTAAGACAAGACAATGAGAGATGACACCAATGTCAATGAACGAAACACAAGCAAAATTGTTGACGAAAAAAGATGAGAATGATAGGTGACTAAAAGACTAAAAACTTTACCAAAATCACTCTTTTCAAATCACTTTTTGTGTTTGTCGAATAAAGGGGACAAAACATTACAGGCTGTTTTTACGGGCATTTAAACCTCCAATCAGAGCTTGTCTGTTAAAAGAACACGTTTTACTTAATGTTTGCAATCTGGACACCACGGACACACACCCTCTCTAGTCTACACTGAGAAAGAAGCGCAAAAACACAGACAAGTATGCTCGAGTTCAGCGATCTTCATTTGAGATTTTCTACTTTAATTAAAGTGTCATTCAGTCGGTCTATATTGCGCTGCTCGTTTACTGACTAAATCTGCGACTGAAGTGTAGGCTGATATCCAGCAGTGCCTCTCAAACTGACGTATGAACAAAACAATGAGTTTTGCCGTTCGTTTTATTCTACTCCACCTTAAAATAACATTAAAACTGAATGTATGTTTAGCAGATAAAATGCCGTAAACACACGACATTCAGTCAAAACACCTCATCTTTCGCGGTCAAAAGTGACTGCATCAAATCGCGCTACATTAGTGCTTTGTAAAATTGGGGATTCAGTACTTACTAGCATGAAGAGCAAAGAGACACAGACTGCAGAGAGATTTCTCTTCGATACAAAAACATAGGCTACTACGGTGGCCCAGTAGTGCACAACAAAACAAAATTTAAAAAGCAAACAGAAGTTCACATCACAACGAAATAGAGCCACAACACAAAGGAAACAAGCCACAACCCAACGAAATAAAGCCATATCACAACGAAATTAAAAAAGCAAACATAAGTTCACAACACAACGGAAATGCTCCTGACCACTAGGGGGCTCTCAGAGCTCGGTAAAGTTAGTTTCCCTTGCCACTGTTCTACAAAGTCGACAGTCTTACAAATATATTAATACCATGATTAGTTTTAAGTATGTAAACATTGTATATGGACATGAAATATTAATTCAAAGTCACCTATGTGCACAATATCTTCATATTTATACCTGTGAATGATTTGACGTGCTACCATGGCGCATGATGAAGGGAACGTCTGACAATTCCACCAAGTGGTTAAAACGTATAATTTGTATTCATTAAAATTACTTAACATTTACAAACAGACATGTTCAAATTCCAAAGCTTGTCAGTCATACCAACAGGAAGTAACAAGCTTTGGAATTTGAACATGTCTGTTTTTAAATGTTAAACAAAGTAATTTTAATGCATAATTTTCAGTGTTTGTATTTTGTGCATTTCTATTAATTACTGCATTTTTTTAGTTCAAGTGAGACAAGTAAAAAGCATCTTTTGCATAAATCTGTCTTGTCTAAGCAACAGAAAACGTATTTTACTACGGGTAAAAAAAACGTAGGCTACCTATGTTAAACTGTTTGTGCTACAGTTAAAAATGTAAATTAATCGCAGTCTTTTCACAGCCCTTGTTTTGATCTAAAAAGATAATTGATGGAAAGAAATCGTAAAGTAGCTATGTGATCATATTGATGGAGCAATTGATCATTCAGTTCGGTTAGTGAGGTCTGATCGCGGTCTGACAACGGCAGTGATGTCTCGCGCATATACTTCAATGAGTGCGAGACATCACTGCCGTTGTCAGAGCGCGATCAGACCTCACTAAACGAGTGCTGAACGCAGTTGGACATAGTGGTGTATTAGAATTTAAAAATTATATAAATATCATTTTCTCGCACAAACCGATCGTTTTGTGTCTTAGGACATCAATGTGTCGTCACGAGCCGCAGGGTTTAATTTGGATTTGTCTATGGAAGTGTTTTAGACTCTTATTGTTCGAGTTCCCATCCATCCATAAGACTGACAGACGGCAACGGTTGGAGTTAAAAATCATCATTTGTGTTCTACTGAAGGAACAAAGTCACCTACATCCTGGATGCGCTGGGGGTAAGCAGATAAACATCAAATTTTCATTTTTGGGTGAACTATCCCTTTAATAAAAGTATTGTTTATTGATAATTTCAACATTTAGTAATGCATTTTTACATTTAACAGTCATATATTTTAACAATAATTATACCTTGATTACTCATGTTAGTTCACAGTGCATTAACTATGTTCATAGCTGATCCACCAACTAATAGATTAATATATTTGAAGTACAATTCCTCATTGAATGTTTTTAGAATAAATCATTACATACAGCCTCATTTTAGGCAATGCATGCAGATATCTAAATAATTACTTGAGAAGTTATAATTAAGGCATTTAATTGAAGCACTTGGTTATCTTTGGAGCTAAAGCATCCTGATATGTTTTCATGATTGTGCGGGTGGCAGCGGGACTTAAGTCGGAGGGTTTGGATCATTAGTGATCTTTAAATCACGGCAGAACAACACCGGTTCTTTACCAAGACCCATTCTGTACTGCCACAGACATAAACGCTCGTTTGGCTTCAGCTCAAATGTGAGTTGTTCTTCCTCTTCAGTCATTTCATTACAGCTTTCATTTTCAGTGCTGACATGTGAACCTCCATATTCTGCAGAAAAGGAGAAATGACTCTTTGTAATCAACTTTGCCAGGGCTCCAGATTCAATCGAGGCTGATGCAGCAATGTTCCAGTTGTGTGTGATCTGGGTCATCTTCTCCTTATTCCATCCCACCTTTTTAGTGATTTTCTTTGTCCATGTCACTGGTGTATTGCTGTCATTAGTTATAGTTTTGATATTCTCCCAAATGCCAAAGGCTGGACCTTTAGTTACTGACAGACCACCAGGGAGGAAGTTAAGAACATCAGAATCAACAGAATAGACACCAGAAAACTCATCTGTCCTTAAGTTGATACTGCTGCAGAACTGAACTCCCCAGTCTGAGCCTGGCTTGAGGAAGAAGATGCTGTAGCGTCTTGAATAGCGTGTTACCGACGTGTTTTCTCCTATGCCTATTGTTATCATGACTTCGTTATAATCGATGAATCCCACACTCCAGTAATAGTGCCCGTTTCTGCAGCTGGGATGCAGGTCGAGTTCTTCAGCATCCGAGTCTGTATTCATGTCTGATGTTATTCGGTAAGTGCCCTTTTCTTGGAAGATAATGTAAAACTTTTCATTGGCTGAAAAGTAGTGGTCTCCACCCTGGCAGTTGGGATGAAGGCTGTAAACTTTAGCATTGCTGTCTGTCGTCAGGTTGGTGAATTTGCGGTACTCATTGCCCCTGATAATGTAAAAGGAGCCTTCTTCATCTCCAAGGTAATGGTCTCCATCTTTGCAGGCAGGGTGCAGATTGGAAATAGAGATGTCTGAACATTTATTTAAATCTCTTGTCTTCATATAGCAGCCGAGATCAGAGCGGATTATATAATGGTATAGTCCCGCTCCACAGATGTCAGTGCCTTTTGTTTTGCTCTTGGGAATAATGCCGCTCATCATGTCTGAACCTGCAACACAGAATAAACCAAACACTCAATCTCCACACCAAATGAATGCTGTTATATTACTCAATCTACAGATTGTGTTCATTAATTACTAAAACAGCTTTATATGTGAGGGAGGAAAATAAAATCTGATGATTTTTATTTTGTGCATTTAATCATCTTGCAGAAGAAACTCTTTTTATGTCAAAATGCCAAAAATGCACCTTTTGAATGAGTATTTTAAAATAAGTACATTTTTGCCAAACCTGGTATTTCCAGGACTTACCGCTTTGGCATTTAAAGCAGAAAATGAAATGACCAAATGACAACCATACACTAACATTAGGAGAACATTCTGTGTTTGCTGAGTCTGTCAGACAGGTTGAGTTGACAGATTCACATGACATTTTACATATATCAACCTATACAGCATGTCCTAAATAATACAAATTCTCCTCAGCAGAGGTGGGCAATGAAGTACATTTACTGGAGTATTTTTGGACAATGTGTGTTTAAGAGTAGATTTAAATGTAGGTACTTTTACTTCACTATGCTGGGTGGCATTCCTCTTGTTACTTTATTTTAATTAAATACTGTACATGTTAAGAAATGCATAGTTTATTCCAAGCGTGTAGTTTTGTCCTTTTGAGTCGATTGTGTTCAAAGTCTTGATCAAACAAGTTAGCTTAACTGTCTAAATTGGTTTGAGAATGATTTGTTCAGTTCCTGCCCGCACTGAATCGCCTGAAGCGTTTCTCAAGGCTGATTTATACTTCTGCATCGGACGTACGCTGGAGCCTCTGCGCCGTAGGCTATGCGTCTGTTTTCATTTATACTTCTGCGTCGACGTGCATGCAGACCACTAGTAGGCAGTGTCTGTGGTCATGTTGAGGATCAAGGCAAAAGCCGAAGAAGAAGCAGCTTGTCATGTACTTTATAAGAGAAGCATACATAAGCAACGGCAGAGAAGCGGCAAATAGGAAACGACTTTTGTTGCAGTTTGACTGTATGTACGTTTTTTATTCCTATGGAAGTTGAAATCACTCGCTCTTCTCTGATTGCTCCACACCAGTTTTTCGACCAGAGGGAGGGGTTCAAGCAGATCACTCACAGCGCTTGCGGTCAGTGTAGAATTGACGCGTTGTTACATTTTTGAAGAGGTGCGCGTCAGGCTACGGCGTAGGCTACACGTGGTACAAAGAACCTACGGCGTACACTCGACGCAGAAGTATAAATCAGCCTTCAGTGTTGGATGAAGTGGACCTACAGTCAGTTAACAGCAAATCTGTAAATGCGTCCTACTGTTTGCCAGCGATGAAGATCTTTATTAGTTGAACTGCGTATGCGTCTGAGAACAATTCCACAGGTATCAATTTCATTTGATCTCAGCCGAGATTTCACAACCAAACAGATTAATACGCCACAATAACAGTACAAAGTATGAAGCATTTCTTTACAGTTTTTTTGGACATATATCTTCATTTATACAATAAGCCCCCAGAGAGTATGAAATGAACACCTGTGGTAATGTGTGGGTTGTCATCTATAGGCTCTTTCACAATGACGTCAGTTAACGCTCGTCTGTAGGTCCATCTTTCCTTCGCACCAGAGATTTCTCAGGAAAATGCTGTAATAACTTTAAATGTGAACTGTTTGTCAAGAGTAAAACTAAACATTTTTATGTATTTAGACAGTCGGTTCTTTTGGTAACGTTATTTATTATTTCCTTTCTGTAACTGCCTTGATTAGGGTTTCTGCAAGCGGAAACTTAAGCAATGTTGTGTCCTTGAATTGTTGTCAGAGTTTTATCACAATGATTGTGTGTCCACACTAATCTGTTAACAAGAATATTGTCTTTAAAAACAAATCTTTATTCTCTGAAATTGGTATGACGACAGTATTGTTCTTGTGAGATTTATTTACGAATAATGCACACCTGAAAGCAGCACATCCACATATAATACTCTGAAGAATTAATGGGGTGAAGATTTTTGTCACGAACATGACCTCTGTGGCTCCCTCCGATCGCCACCAGAGGGCTCCCTCACCTGAGTACTAACTGTATCATGGACAACATTTCCCATAACCCCGTACCTGGACTGATTACACACATACCTGATCACCATCACCTGGACTATTTAAGCTCACTCACACATTCATCCTTTGTGAAGTCTTGTTTTGCCCTGGCTGACGCTACTGAGCGGTTTTCCCTGTGATCTGTATTCCTCTGTATGATCTTGGACTGTTTATTAGTGATGGTGAAATGAAGCTTTGTGAAGCACCGAGGCTTTCCCCTCAAGTGTATCATAAAAAGGTTCATTACTCGAAGCTTTTTAACACGGTGCACACTAACACCATCTTGTGGTCAAAAGGTGGAAAAAACTGCATTTGCGTCCCAGACGACCCAGCTATTTTCGGACTGTTTCATGTAATAAATCAGTTTAAGCAATGAAAAGCTTATAAAACAATGTAAATTATTATTATACATTATAAAGTCTTTCATGTGTCATTTTACTTACACAATTTGAATAAATGAGTCCGTGAATAAATTTTTTTGGGGGGAAATAGGCAAGCTTGGGCATATATTATCTAAATAAATGAAGATTGTCATAGAATGAAGTATGAACTGGGAATAAAAACAAACTGAACATGCACAAAACTGCAAATGAATATATTCTCAATATATTCTTTTGCTTAAAAGCAAATGACACTTCACATCTGCACAAGGGTTCACGTTATATGAATCAAAATACGAAGCAGTCACGTGGTTGTGTGCGAAAACGAAGCTTCGGACGTCACCGATCACGAGGTTATGGCAAAACGAATCAAGCTCCGATACAGTGCTTCACTGTGAGACGTTTCGTTTTTTTGATACAAGCTTCGAAGCCTCGGTGTCAAATGTCACATCACTACTATTTATTACCCTTGTGTTTGTTTGCTGCCTGCCCTGTTGATTCCCTGCCTGTTTACTGGATTACTCTGCCTGCCCTGACCCTTTGCCTGTCCCCGTTTACGATTCATCTCTGCCTTGGACATTGTCATTGCTGGAGTTTGACCTCTGCCTTTACGACTACGATTGTTTATAATAAAGCTGCATATGGATCCCATCGAGTCTGCCGCCTCCTCACAATTTTATTCATTCAAGTCCTACTCAAACTTCAAGCAGCAAATCTCGCCGATCGGTAAGTTCGTTTGATTCAAAGAAACATTATAGAAACTTTCTGACATGTTTCACAAACATACAAACAAGGTTTTTATCCAATATTTTAACAGCAATTAGTAAGGTTACCATCTCCTTACCCCTGTATTTATTTACAATCTCTTATTGCTGCAGAAAACAGAAAAAGCGTGAGCAACAACAAAAGCACATGTATCTGGGGAGCGTAACGCGGCGCTGAGTGTCTATTTCACACTGAACCCTTACAGAAAAAACACATGAACTTCACATGTGCAAAAACACATGTGGTCACATGTGACCACATGCACATGTGATTTTTGCACATGTGAAATTTAACATGTGAAAACATGTGAAAAGCACATGTGACAAAATGCACATGTGAAATTTAACATGTGATCACATGTGAAAAGCACATGTGTTCACATGTGATCACGTTTTTCACATGGGAAATGTGTGCTTTTGGAACATTTACACATGTGAAACACATGTTTTCCCATGTGAAACACATGTGAAACCCATGTTTTCCCATGTGAAACCCATGTAAACATGTGTATATTCCCATGAGAAACCCATGAAATCACATGTGAAACATGTATAAAATAGCCATGTGAAACGCATACATTCCCATGTGAAAACCATGTAATCACACGTGAAATGTATATTCCCATGTGAAACCCATGTGATGGAATGTGAAACCCATAAAGTCTCATGTGAACCCCAAGTAATCACATGTGAAATGTATATTCCCATGTGATCACATGTTAAACCCTTATATTCCCATGTGAAACCCATGTAATCACATGTGAAACGCATATTCCCATGTGAAAACCATGTGATCACGTGTTAAACCCTTAAATTCCCATGTGAAACCCATGTAATCACATGTGAAATGTATATTCCCATGTGAAACCATGAGATCACATGTGAAACATGTACATTCCCATGTGCGATCCTTGGAATAACATTTGAAACCCATCAACAATCATTTCTAACAAAACAACAACAGAAAATGATAGCATGTTCTTATGTAGGGCCTATAGCCATGTTTCCCAACATTAAAACAAACAATTCAAATTTATTTACAATTCTTTATTTATAAACAATTATTTTATTTAATTTCATTAGAAATACAAATGTGAATATGAATTTTTAAAACAAAAAAAGCAAAACCAAATATAAAAATATGAATTGTGAGTTTCTGAATGTGTGGAATGTCGTTTCAGTCCTCTGTGTCTCCTTCAGCAGGTTTCCTGTTTTGGGATAGTAAAACAATCAGATTAGGGCAGTGCAAACATCTATCCTGATAAAGTAAACTTAATAAATAAAGTAAACTATCCTGATAAAGTAAAGTTTTATTTCTTTTCTTTATGGATTTCAGGATCGTATATGATATGTTATATTGGTAGTAGCCAATCATATCCTGTGCGCACCTACAGCATGCCCTCTAGAAGCCATCCAAAATGGGAGTTCTAATGACTCTAAGGATTTCTAGTGAGGTAAAAACATAGCATATAAAGATTTGTATCTGACTCAGAGTATTCTATTTATGTCTACGTATATGCAGGGTTCGTACGGGTGCTTGAAATCCTTGAAAGTGCTTGAATTTTGATGATGTGTTTTCAAGGTTTGAAAAGTGCTTGAATTTTGGATAAAGTGCTTGAAAATCCTTGAAATTGTAACTGTATTTCTTTTACAACAAATACCTATCTGTTTATTAAATGGAGAAATAAAATGGCGCGTTTATATTTTCGCCTGGCTCCGCATTGCGAGCATAGACCGTAAAATAGTGATGTGTCGTTCATGAACGATTCGTTCATTTTGAACGAGTCTTAAATATGACTCGGGACAACGAGTCATCTCAGAGAGCGATTCGTTCATTTTGTGTTGACCGCGCATGCGCAACATCTCATAAGCATACTACGGGAAACAGAAAAGATTAGTTCATTTCTCGAGTCCGCGGGTCCGAGTCGTTCGTTCATCAAGTCACAGCTCCATATTAGGGCACGGATATGCAGTCTGTACTGGCGGAAACAGAAAAGATTAGTTCATCTCTCGAGTCCTCGGGTCCGAGTCGTTCGTTCAAGTCCCCAGAGGCTGAATACAGAAACAGAAATGATTAGTTCATCTCTCGAGTCCTCGTTTATAATAATATTTATTTTAAATAATTTAAATAATAAAAACACCACATTTAACAATAAAAATATTCTTACACAAACAAGATGGAACTTTCTTTTTGTTCAGATGTTTATTGCAGACTTATTTTGATAATTTTATGATAATTCTTAAATATAGTAAAATATACAGTCTATAATCCGAATGTAATGTTGTATATTTTGCGAGACACTGGACCGGGAAGCGGTCACGTGACAAAAGAACGAGACTCGGACCCGAGGACTCGAGAGATGAACTAATCATTTCTGTTTCTGTATTCAGCCTATGGGGACTTGAACGAACGACTCGGACCCGAGGACTCGAGAAATGAACTAATCTTTTCTGTTTCCGTTACCGCATCGCATTGCTTGGGCTGTCACTGCCCAGACCACATCAGAGTCAGTCACTGACGTATCGACTGCGGAACTAACAACTCGAACAAGAGGTGCAAGAGGTGAACAGCATTCCGGGGAACAGCAGACGTGATAAATATGAAGTGACAAAACATAGAACGACTCGGATCAGGAGGTTAGGTGAACTAACAGACTGCATACATATCCTGAAGACCCATAAGAAATGAATTCATGTTTTTTATAATTTGGCCGTTGCTGCTTTAGCCTATAGGAATACTTAGATTAAATCTATAGATAGATTCTTTTTCCAAATGTGATTTGCAAATGAAACGTTTGCCCAAGTACTAGATATGTTGGCGATTTTAACATGTAACGTTTTAACTATATTCTACTGAAATGAACGAAATGACTTGAAAAAAGATTCGTTCATTTTGCTGAACGAGATTCAAAGATCCGAGTCAGTAAAATGATCCGAACTTCCCACCACTACCGTAAAAAAGATTGCGAGCCTCCGCAGACTCAGCACGAGGCGTTTATACTCGACGCGCTCACCGTTGTAGTATTCTTGGAAACGACAGGAGCGACTCTGAGTATTGTTGTATAACCCATCAGGAAACAGCACGAGAAGAAGCA
Organism: Chanodichthys erythropterus; assembly: GCF_024489055.1. Classification (NCBI taxonomy): domain Eukaryota; kingdom Metazoa; phylum Chordata; class Actinopteri; order Cypriniformes; family Xenocyprididae; genus Chanodichthys; species Chanodichthys erythropterus. Next base: position 3,003,894 of record NC_090234.1, read on the forward strand.
GGCTACACTCGTGACAGTGTTTACTTTAGTGAACTTTACCAAAACTACACTAATAGAATCATGTAAACCCAGATGGGAGATCGTATTAATGATCTCTTAAACACTTTCAACTTTCTCTAAACATTGTCTATACATTTTGTGAACATTTTTATTAAACATGGATCTTTAGTTTCATTAAAAGAGTTTATTTCGGCTATTGTCGGCTCATTTTGTAAATATAAGCGACTGATTTAGACGTGCAAACTGGGTGCCGGTTGTGACGAGACGTCATGCTCGGCCAGAATTGCCTCAGACTGCCATTCTCTTCGCCTTTCTATTAGAAAGCCTGCGCGAGTATCGTGCTCACAGACAGAGCACCAGCGCGCCAGATTCAAGTTCTCTTTCGCGCTTGAACAAACAATAACACACAGAATTACACCAAAATGACAGTTTTGTTGAGTATCCTCATAAAATCAGCTGTAAATTAGTTAAATAACGTCTTATGAACTTAAAGAGGTGTGAGAAAACAGAGACGTGTCACGTGGGTGATATCCGCTTAATATAACTTTTATAGCTTTAATAAGGATTAATTTATATATAATTTGTGCATTGCAAAATGATAATTTTTCAATGTCTGTATATTTTCTACTTGTTATACAGGTAGGAAGGGCACAGGTAGGCTACATATGAAATTTATTATGGGTTTATGTGAGGATTGTTTTTAAAATCACTTAAATTAAAAGTTGGTATATTTTTGAAGCTTAATAAATGTTAATGTGTTATTTCATTGAAGTGTCAATGCAATGCTATAGTTGTATTACTATCAGACCATATACATAAAATGCAACTTTTGGCCTAATCTTTATAAAGCACATGTAGCACTTTTGGTGTCAAAATACTTTTACACTATTTTGTGTCGTCAATTTTGTGTTTGACAACTCAAGCACATACATTTTGAAAAATAAAACTTGTGATTTGCTCAAATATCTACTCAAAAATCCTTCTGCTATTACAAAACACAATTTGGGCTGTTTATAGCATCTAATTTATCTAATTTAATGTGACTAAATAATAATTTTGACTTTATTTATATGTAATTTACGGTGGTGTAAGGTGCTGGAAAAAGCTTTAACATGGACCTTTATTAATGTCCTCATAAATGGTTACTGTCACTTTAAGCTCTTCCGTTGTCGGATATTAAGCGGGTATCACCCAAGTCTCTGTTTTGTCACACCTCTTTAAGTTCATTTAAGACTTTATTTAACTCATTTAAGGCTGATTTTATGAGGATATTCAACAAAAATATCATTTTGGTGTAATTGTGTGTTCAAGCGCGAAAGAGAACTTGAATCTGGCTCGCTGGCACTCTGTCTGTGTGCACGATACTTGACGTGCAGGCTTTAGAAAGGCGAAGAGAATGGCAGTCTGTGAGGCGAATCTGGCCGAGCATGACGTCTCATCACAACCGGCACCCAGTTTGCGCGTCTAAAGGCTGGAATACACTACACGATTTTTAACATCTGAACAGATTTTTAAAACACTAGGCATCATACACTTGCTGACTTTGTAAACTGTTACAGAGAAAAGCTGGGCATCATACACTACCAGACTTTAAAATCGTTCGGAACACAAACTGAAACAAGGGCCTGGTTGCTAGGAGACAGAAAAAAGACATAACCATATGTATACCTATGGACATAACAACATAGATGTGCAGGAGATGAGTGAGAGAAAAAAAGTGCAAAAAAGAGCCAAACGCTTTTGGATGAAGTTTTGGGTTGGTAGACGTGGCCAGTATGGTCTTTACTGAGTCTAATTTGTAATTGGCATGTTCTGTTTGTTTATTGTTATTGTAGGCTATTTCATTTTATTGCAACAGCAGGGGCACGGGAAGTAGGGGTGCTGGATGCAGTTCATTTACATTTATTATTATTTTTAGCATTTAGTAATTTCTTTGTTTTGCTGAAATGTGTTTTCAAAATATACACGCAGAGTTTGGCATCCTATTATGGGGATCCTCAGCGCAAGTGCACCGTCGGTGTTGTGCCTGTTTCACACATACTCCATTTGCGGTGAATACGCGGTGCATATTTTTTCCGTACCCATGTTAACGGATTACAGCTTTCACACCGCACACGGTTTTGGTCCGTCAATGTGTTCCAGGAACGCCATCTGCAGGCTGCAGAAGTGCGGCGATCGTTTCCACACCGTTGCGTTTGAAAGTAGATATTTCCAGCTTTCTATAGACTTCTCGTGTATGTAAAGAAGGTAGCCAGAAGCTGAGTTTTGGTTCATTAATGAGGCGCGTTCATGTTCATTTGCTTCGCACGCAATGCAAGTGATTGCAGGCGCCTATCTACTATATTTATAGGCTACTATTTATTAAATTCAGGCAATTGGTTGATAAAACATCGATTAAAATTAAGATATAATGTATACCAAACAAAATTCACTTTAAAGAAAGCTTTCTAATTAACTTAATAAACTTAAAGTGGTCAAAATTATATCTGACCCACTAACGTATTGCACTTAGGCTACCTATCTTACTTAAGCTGTTCACTTTTCATAAGCAACATAGATTCAATTAATTAAATATATATAATTATAATATTTAAATAAAAATATTAAACAAAATATATTTTTAATGCCTACAAAAATAGTTTAGTAGCTAGATTAAGCGGAGTGCGCTGGTATAGAGCGTAATATTTAAAACAAAAATCGTTCATTCTTATTTCCTGTCACTGTGCAAATCACTGTAGCCTATAGGCTATGACAGTGCAGCACAATAACTTTTTATTTGAATGTTTAATATAGGCCCTGTCCATTGCATTACGATTGCAAGTAGTATCAATAATGTCAAAATATGTATGGCGGAGTTCCACTTTGTACGTCTCCATTTCTTCGTATATTATTTTCTTTGGCTAGTGGTCAGTGATTACCGGTTTCAGTAGAGACGCGTCATACGCACGTGTTCTAAAATCGGCTCAAAATATCAAACATGTTTGATATCCTCAGACTGGATGGAATCAAAATCTGAAAAAATCTGAAGTCTATGACCATGATATACTACGCAATTTTCCATGGAATCTGTCAGCTCAAATCTGCAGACTAGCTCGGACTTTGGTCAACTAGCGTCAACTTGTTCAGACTGTAAATCGGGGGTAAAATCGGGTCAAAAATCGTGTAGTGTATTCCAGCCTTAAATCAGTCGCTTATATTTACAAAATGAGCCGACAATAGCCGAAATAAACTCTTTTAATGAAACTAAAGATCCATGTTTAATAAAAATGTTCACGAAATGTATTGACAATGTTTAGAGAAAGTAGAAAATGTTTAAGAAATTGAAATCGAGTTGTATGCATGTTCTCCCATCCATATGTCTAATGCCACAAGTAACACTGGGTTTACATGATTGTATTAGTGTTGTTTTGGTAAGGTTCACTAAGTAAACATTGTCACGCGTGTAGCCTACTTATCGTGCTGTTTCCTGATGTGTTATACAACAATTACTCAGAGTCGCTTCATAAGAATCGTTGATTGAGATAGTTGTCGTTTCAAAGAATACTACAACGGCGAGCGCATCAAGTATAAACCACAGATGGTATGAACGCCTCGTGCGGAGTCTGCGGAGGCTCACGTTGCGGAGCCAGGCGAAAATATAAACAAGGCATTTTATTTCTTATTTTATTTATTTATTTCTTATTTAATAAACAGATAGGTATTTGTTGTGAAAGAATTTCAAGCATTTTATGTAAAATACAAGCACTTTTCAAACTTTGAAAACACAACATCAAAATTCAAGGATTTTCAAGGATTTCAAGCACCCGTACGAACCCTGTCTATTAAGCCTATATAATTTTAGTGATATTATTATTATTAATTTGTAATTGTATTGTTATTAGTGTCATTAAATGTTTTGTGAATATGATATGGAACCACAAAATGTGTGGTAATGTGGTGATGTAGTTATAAAATTAGGCACGGCAAATACATTTTAGGTCCTAATGTTAATTTAATAATAATAATAATATAAATGAATGGGAAAACAAGCCACTATCATCTTGAAATAGTCATGGGCATCTGCCCTCAGCAATATGTCTGACTATTGTCTGACATGATACTATCGTCTATTGGCACAACCCTAGTATAAAAAAGTTACGATATTCACCTTTCTGCCCGTCTCCTCAGATCTTTTCATTTTTGTGCCATGCAGACTTTGATCTCAGTGCCTCCGATGACTGGGTATGTCTTTTTGACATGGTCTGTAAGAAAAATGCACATACCTCACTTTTGTAACACTGATTCAACTTTGCTTTTTAAATTTGAAGAACAAAATAGCTCAGAAAAAAAAAAAACGCTTTCCACTTAATAATAAACATAACAAGTACTATTGTTGCTTTCGGTGATGTGTTAAATCTGTTTTGACCCCTTTAATGAGCTGATACAATAGCATTTTGCCTAACGCAAAAAAAATATTCAGGCATGCTTACCAATTACTAGCTGAACTTTTTCCAGGTCAAGGCTCTTTCTTTTTTCACCAACAACCCCTTTTTTTCCAGTGACAGAGCATGTTGTCATCTCTTCCAAAGAGAAGATGGAGTCCATAAGAGTTCTGGTTAGCTTTTTGTAACTCTCACACCTTTGAGCATGATCCAAAGCAACTGGGTTCATTAAGTCAGTCACAGACTTGTTCTGCAAAGCAAAATTATAAAATAAAAATAAAATAAAATACATAAAAATAAAATAGAATACATTCACAGACTTGTCAACATTGTGTTTGTCATTTTCGAATGATAAAATCATAATTAACTTACTAACTTTCTACAACTTTTACTTGGGAGCTCATGGACAAAGGGATACACTTTGAAAGGATCACGCAAAATGGAGAAGAACACAGAAAATTAAGTATAGGTAATTTGGTCTTAAGCTTTGAATGTTTACCGTTCCTCTCCATTTCACACAAACTATATATAGTTTAAGGGGAGCAAATTGTATATGGTTTATTTTTTTTTTTTACTTTTATAACACGAGATGCTTTTCAGTTTTGTAGCTGATTGTGACCAAATAATAAATAAATAAATTTTGTTTTTAGCAGCCCTGCAAAACAATATGAGCTGTGCAAGAGTGCATTCTGTTTACTGCTTAGTGCTAATACCATGACATTTAAACCAACACACACATGCAAATGTGATTTTCAATTGATCAAGGAACATGCACATCTATTTTGCACACATACAGCTCTTAACTGACTACTCCTTTTTAATGTAGCCTGCTGATTTTTGTTAATGGTATTCAGCTACAACTAAATGTTTAGCAACAAAATATGTCTGGTATCGAAATGTTTGACTTTTTTCCCACTGGACTTGAAACTTGGAATCAATAAGAGTAGGAATTGATGAGCAGAATCGGAATCAGTAAAGTTCAAACAATAATGCTGATATCTAGGAAAACAGCTCTCCTGCTTGTGTGATATTGCTTGGCTATGTCATATGATAAACAAACTTGCATGGTCCTCAATTGAAATCACTTCTCCCAACAATGTATATTATACCATTATGTCTCCAGTTTGGTTAAGAGTGGCTACGTGGGTGTTAGATGTGAGTACTGGGTGGCTGGGAGCAGACTGAGCCGCCTGAATGGCATCTTTGACAGCTTTTGTGATTGTACCAGCAAGTCCTATATTCAAATAAAAGGAATGAACAGTTAACAAAAAACCCCGCACAGCAATCGAGTTGTGACTATATATATATATTTATATATATTACTATTATAATCAGACCCTCCAGTTTTTTTACGATTAATGTAAATGTAATGTAAACAAAGTCATTGGAGACCAGTCGAGTCTAAAGAGAATGTAATAGGTGGAACAAAAAAAACGTGCAAAATACTGGTGGGACTGTAAAATAGAAATGGGTTAAAGGCTCCCCTTACCCTCTTGCATTTGAAAGTTTAATCTTCTCAAACGCCTTATCTCCTTTTCCTTAGTTTTTAGCCTCTCCTCAAGCTCTTTTATGTCATTGTTGTAGTCTCTCTATCAGTGTAGAAAGAGGTACAAGAGAAAGAAAATAGAGAAAGACACTTGAAGTGCTGGAGAACTTTCTAGAATCTTGTAATTGTCTCGGATGTGAAAAGATATCTCTGTTATCTGTGGCTCAGGTAGAGAAAACTAATGAACGGTGTTTTGTTTTCCCTCACATTTTACTGCCTATATGGATGAAAAAGACACTTTTACCACATTAATAAGTGTAATAAGTGTTTTTTTTTTTTGTTTGTTTTTTACATTTACCTTTGGCCGTTTTGGAGTACAGATTGAATCATGCTCTGGAGTCCCATTTGAATCATCCCCTGTCTGAAAAACAAGTGTATGGAGTGTAAAGGGTCAGTAGTAATGAAAATTGTCCAAAATTGTTTGAAGCTTAAGTGTTAAAGATAAACATATGACCAGTGGCAGCTTGTCGAGGCAAGAAGGGCACAGCCTACCCAAGATTTTGATGTGAACATGGGAGAAGGTGACGCTCTTTACAATTACGCCACTGGCCTTGCCCGTTTTCTCATGGCTCTCACCCCACCCTGCTTGTCACACCAAGCTATCATTCAAACAGTCTCTACAAATTAAAAATGAAGGAAGACTCCGCTACAGCAGTCAGCTTCACTAAACGGTCCAACATGCTCACACAGACAGGGATGGATGTTTGCTTCAAGTTATAGGTGAGTGAAATTATATTTCAATTATTGTGCTGATTATGTGTGTTTTTCTGTCTAAAAGGGAGTAAAACACCATTTAAAGCATTTAATGTCCAGCAAACAATAATAATAATCATCGCCATTATCATCCTCGACAGGGGATCCCCAGAAATAAAATAAAACCCATGAACCGCCACTGCATGACATACAACAAATCATCAGTAAAGTATATTTAACACAATTAAAATAAAAGGTCATTGTAAAGGAAGAGACTGGATGAACATGTGTTTGGACAACATATCAGCACCTGATGTTGAGGAGTCTCATCCTCTTCATCAGATTGAGAAATCCTATCTTCTTCAGTGTCAACTGTAGTCTGACAAAAAACAAGTACATTGCAACGGGTAAGAGAAGACAGAATATAATTTAATTAAGACAAAAGAAATGAAAAGGAGGCAAAATTAGAAAAAAAATTGCATTAAGGTCATTCAGTTTTAGATTTGACTATTATAGGGGCCTTCAATTATTGTGTAACGTACCTTGGATTTCAATGGAGTCGCCATCTTGTGCGCATCTATCCACTGACGCTCGACCTTTTTTATTTCTCCAAGGCTCTCTGTATTCAATCAAAGTAACAAGTATGGCGGCATTTTAATGCCATTAATGACCGAGCGCACAATTGATGCTTGCGCGCGCAGTAAATCACTTCCGCGAGAGGATAACAGATCTACACGCGAGGAAACGGGAGCCCGCGAGCTCATTTTAAACCCGTGCGCGCGCATGACATCTCCTCTGCGCGCAGATCAAGCCCTCGTATGAGGGGTGACTTCAACAAAATGTGATGATTGCTAAGCAAACTGAGAGGAGAACTAACGTGTATACGCACGCCAGCCGTCTGGCCAAAATCCCATAGTATTCAGGCGTCAGACGTCAGATATGAGACGTTAAACGTCACGGTCACGTGTTGGAGCTGCGCTCAAAGTGCGCGGCGGCGATGGCGGCGACGTAGTTGAGAAAGTATATTTTTTACTTTGCGTCTGGATAACGTACGTGTGGATAAACGTCTGGATAACGTACGTGTGGATAAACGCCTGGATAACGTACGTGTGGATAAACGCCTGGATAACGTACGTGTGGACTAGCGTCTGGATAATGTATGTGTGGATAACATAATAATATTTTAGCTTTATTCTTATTTTGTCCAAAGGAAGCTTTAATTAAGGTGTAAATGTTCATAAATGTAGGAAGCATTACAAATCTGTCTCTCTGAATGAAGCTTGGCCATTCCTCCGGCCACCTCTGTTGCGCAAGCACCGCATTTGCTGACTTTTCTCCGTTTAAAGGACACACCGGCCATTCCAGCTGAACTAAGGCTTTCACTTCTTAATATGGAAAATAATAATAATAATAATAATACGCTAATAATAATAATAATAATAATAAAATAACAAGCCCAAAAATGCATATAAGTGGCCATGGTAACACTGCAAGTGCGCGCTTGGCTTGAAGCAGCTAAACAAATAAAACAGCAGAGACGAGCTCAACGGTCAAACAGGTTTTTGTTTTTTTGTTTTTTAAGCGCATGTTTACGTAGAAAAATAATGTAAAAGTGCTGCAATGGCATAAAAAACATTAAGGTTAGCACAACGAAATAAACAAATATATTGCATGGTTATACACGCTCGTTTGAGATGTGTTGCATTAATTATTATTAGTAGGCCTAGACTTATTTATTTGTTCTCATGTGCTTGCATTCGATTTGTCTAATGCAATAAATTGAATTATTATATTTAAGCTTTAGTTATATTTTAGGTGATGTTGCTGGGTAAGTGAATTAAGAACAGTGCTCAGTCATAAAAAAATAAATAATGTTGTGTGTGCGTGAGGCGCCGACGCGATCACTTACATTTTCTTATAAAAGCGGGAAAAAAATAAAATACTCAGACATTTATGGTCACATTTATGTAACATTTCGAATCTGTGAAGGGTTAAATAGGCCTATTATTTCACAAGAAAAAAAAAAATGCCTGTAAAATAAAGAAAGCAAAAAGAATTTCCTTTCTGTGGACTTCTCAAAAATGAACCGAAACTCAAATAACTTACTTGTCGCAGTTTGTTCCTTTCATTTTGTTAATGTTTATTATTTAGGTGAAATAAATTTCGCGCAGAGGTTATTTATTCCTTTTATAGGATTTCTCCATTCAGAAGTGCTGCTGCCCGATGATGATGGATCCTCATGTTCTGTTGTTTATTCTGCTATTTGTTCATATAGGCTAAAACTAATTAAACCCCTGGGATTTTATTAATGGGTCACAGACACGTATTCATTGTAATTTCGTTTAATTCTAATTTTATTTTACCTTGTCGGTTAATGAAAAGATAATGATCTCGTCGGTTGAAAGTCAGGGGAGGAAACGAAATGACAAAGGCAACATTTAGTTTTCGTTTAGTTTAAGTTTTTTTTAACTAATATTTTTTTTTCTTATATTCAGGTTTATTTCGATTAGCATAAATGTTTAATAGCTAGTTTTATTTTTTCTTAGTTAACTATAATAACCCTGCCTGGGAAAAACATCCACAACTGCAGTACAGTCAATTTTCCAGCTGTTTAAGCCATGAATATTTACAAATTCACAAACTAATTATTGCCATCTGGGACACAATCTCAGGCCGGGAGTCTCAGACTCATCGAAGCCAAATACAGTTTTTGATGCTCGGAAAGCTAAGCAATTTCTTAACGATCAGCATTTCATCTGAAAGAGGTTCGCCTGAAAATGTTGTCCAATAGAGGGAGCCACAGGATAAGGAATATTTTAAGCTTATTTTCCTTATTTTTAAGCTTATCTGTTTCCATACTTATACTTTTGAACTATAACCATTAAATTTCTTTAACCATGTTCTGACAATATAGTTTTACTGTACATTGACATATGAGAAATGCTTATCCCAAGAATAATTATTTTTATATGCTGTCTTAACTAATAGCCTATGACAGTTTGTTCTGCATGTGCATTTCTTTTTTCCGGTATATAGGCTATAGCTTACAATATTATAATTTCTATTAAAATACATGATTAAAGCGTTTGAAAATAGGCCATAGCTTGCACTCTGAATTAATCTTTTAATTTCGAATTTGGTCTTTTAATTTAACTGTCTTTAATGCATCATGCATTTTTTTTTTTTTTTTGCTTGTTTGTTTTGTTTTGTTTTATAAAGGATTTCTATGGGGGACAAAACTCTGTAACAATATGTTTTACTTGGATAATGCTGTCATTATCTTAGCAGTAGTGTTTATGACAGGAGAAATGTGTTGATTAGTTGTCTCTGGTTGTCATTTTAGGACATTAAGCCCAGGCATTTTCAAGTTAAGCAATAGCACATCTTTTAATGTCAGTTGATTGGCTAATAGTGTACGTTAGGTCATGTTTTCGTCAACATATTTAAACAAAATTAGGAATGGAGAAATATTCAGCGATTTTGAGGTGCGTTAAATGTGTTTTCTTTTTGCTCAAAACAAAGCAAAAACACTAATTTACAGAACTTCAGACAACTTACAAAATAACACCTGGCAAAACTTACTTCAGACGTCACGGCGCAGACGTCACGTAGCTTCTCACGTAGCTTCTCACACGGTTTCTCAGGCGAGAAGGGGGGCGACGAAAGTGTCACGCTTCTTATCACACGTCATTGGTCACGGCTTCTGCTCACGGCAAGGTACGCGACGATCGACACGACTGATTGCTTAGTTAGCATCGTAAATAGAGAAACGACACCTCATAGCCCTCGCGTGCTCGGACAAGACTCGCAGCACGCGCGTCATCATTCCCCACACTCGCGCTCAATCTTCTATTTCGCTCGCGCGAACACTTTTGATTTTTGTCAGTCGTGGGGCGGGACTTTACTTATTTCAGTGTAAGCTCAAATGTCATTGGTCAATTCAGTTTTTCCAGAAGTCTGTTTTGATTGGATGCCTGTTGTAAAACGATTAGACATGACTTCATCAATGGACCAGATGCAAGTGAGTTAAACTTTATTTATTAACTGATTGATTGCATTATTATTATAATATGGCCTTACTAGATACATTAACTTGATTTATTATTATTTTTATGGAGGTGTAGCTGCTGGGGAAATAAGAGAACGCATATTATATTTGCTGTAGTTCACCGCTACATTACCACTATACTTCCACTAAACAGTATCTGTTTACCCAGCCAAAATTATGTCAGTTCTGAGAACTACAGAAATGTCAAAAGTGTCCATTAAATAGTTGTAACTATGATTCTAAATCCAGAATTGCTTCATGTGGCTTTGGATGAAAGATACATATCAACAAGAGTTGTTGTGTAAGCTTTTTGTTATCATTCTTTGTCAGTTTAATATATTATCAGGTTAATATATTTTCCATTAAATACAGTATAAAATGGTTTCAGCATTTCACTATGTTGAAAGGTTGCAGCTAAAGTTAAGATACAGTACACAGTATGAATGATCATATCCCCCGAAACCCAATTTAGAAATCTTTATATCTAAGACATATTTAGTTTTTTTGTTGTTTTTTTTTTATATACTATTATGGGTAAACAGACTGTTTAGTGGAAGTATAATGATAATGTACTATGTTCTCATTTTTCCCCAGCAGCTACAGCTCTATAAAAATAATAAATCAAGTTAATAATATCTAATAAGGACATATAATGATAATAATGCAATCAATCAGTCAATAAATAAAGTTTAACTCACTTGCATAATAATAGTAAATACTATAGTGTTTTGGACCATACTATAGTAAAGTGTAGTATACTATATACATTATACTATTTACAACACTTTGTTAATGAATGCTTCAGTATACAGTGTATTAACTATGATGAACTGATAAACTGTAATAAATACTGTATAGGCTACTTTAGTTTTTACTACAGTAAACTCTGGTGTATATTGTAGTAATATACCCTATAGTTGTAGAAAATTACAGTATTTGGGTAAAGTCAATTTGTTTATATTACCCTCAACAACTATAGAATTACCACAGCAAATTAAAGTACTTTACTTTAGTATGGTTCAAAAACACTATAGTATTTACTATAAATTACTAAAGTATTTTTTCATCTGGTCCAAGCCATGTCTAATCGTTTTACAACAGGCATCCAATCAAAACAGACTTCTGGAAAAACTGAATTGACCAATGACATTTGAGCTTACACTGAAATAAGTAAAGTCCCGCCCCACGACTGACAAAAATCAAAAGTGTTCGCGCGAGCGAAATAGAAGATCGAGCGCGAGTGTGGGGAATGATGACGCGCGTGCTGCGAGTCTTGTCCGAGCACGCGAGTATGGCGCTCCAAATGTTCCATTCGGCGACGAGACTGACAAGCACGACGGATAACACACGTGTATACGTGCGTGTACGTCTCCATTTGTTTTATATGGAGACGTACACGCAAACATCACGTCACGTAGACACGTCAATAACGTGTAGCTGTTGATCTTTACAGACGTGACGGCGGCGTCACGTTAGAAGTTAACGTGTGGATTACGTGTGAACGTGTGAACGTCTGCACGTCTTAACGTCTGCACGTCTGAACGTCTGCCCGTCTGTACGTCTGCCCGTCTGTACGTCTGCCCGTCTGCACGTCTGCCCGCCTAATTTTCCTTATTTTCTCATACATTTACTGTTATAGACATTATCATAATCTTATTTTGGCAGTTTACTCAGGACTACATTTGATTTATTTATTTCTATAATGCTGAATGTCTGTTATACATTTGGTATCCCAATGATAGATAAAAGTATATTCTCATGTATATACGATCTTATGGGAGACGAATAAAATGGGCTAGTAAAATTCAGAAAAAGTGTGTCATATCATTATTTGTTTGTTTAAGATTTGTTAAAGCCCTTCAGCAGCCGGTCTGCATGCCTCAAGTTCATTTATAGATACTGCATTTATTATTAATTAACCATTCAGAAACCACTTTAAAGCTTATTGGATTTTAAACTAAAATTAATTAGCATACTTCTGATGGCCGGTTACTGCTATTCTTATAATTAAAATTGTTTAACATAAACGTACCATTTAATAGAGCTACACTAAAGTTTTTATAAAGCTGAGCACTCTATTAAATGTAGCCCATGCAGTCATACTGCACATTTTTTGCTACTATGTTAAGAGCATACAAATATATCACCCAACTCAGGAAGAACAATTGACAGCCCTGATAAATAAAGTAAAAGGCTTAAACGGATGTATCTTGTTTTCACCTACAGGAAAAACAAACACTTAAAACAAAAATGACATGAAATGACCACTAACATCAGTAGGTGGCAGCAGAGGGACACTCATCTGCTCATTAGCCATGTCCACTCCTTGATATACTTGTAGGAAGTTTCAGTAAGTCTTGGGTCATTTATTCCTGTACATTAAGGGCTCAATGCATTAACCATTTCTGAAAGGAGCAATGTTCGATATAGTATACATTTGCTTTTGTAAGATATTTTAAGTGCTTTAAATGTTTATAGATTTGTATTGTATGGGGGTTCTGCATCTTTGGAAAAGTTATTCCACTAACACAAGATAAATGAGTGAAATGTGAATGATTTTCTTTAATTTATTTTTATGTCAAAACAAAGAGTTTGTAATGTCATTTGTAGCATCTTTTAATAAAATAATAATAGACTTAAATGGTCAGAGTATGACTGCTTTATTCCATGGTATTGCCTGCATGCATTGTCCCACTTATACATGAGATACCAATACCTTTATTGTGTGTGCTTAAGAGCAGAGTAATCACAAATGCTACACTAAATCTTTAAATCCTGTGAAATAAAGTCTGTTACATAAATAAGGATTACAGTAAAAAGCATTCACTTAATTTCGCAGTTAATGAAGTACATGTTTTTCATTCCATATTGCTCCATTTATTTGCACAATCTGTATTGTCATCACTAGAATTCTTGTAAGCACAGATTGACATCAAATTAAAAGTCAAATTAACAGTCAACACTGCAGTTATATTTTATAAAACTGACTAAATGTTATGGCATAACAGTCATGTTTATATTACTTATATATGATTAACCAATATTATCCAATATCCAAAAGCAGCCATATCACCCTGTATCCCAAGACTGGTTGCCCACTGAAGCTAAGCAGGGCTGTGCCTGGTTAGTAACTGGATGGGAGACTCCTGGGAAAACCAGGTCACTGCTGGAAGAGGTGTTAATGAGGCCAGCAGGGGGTGCTCACCCTGTGGTCTGTGGGTCCTAACGCCCCAGTGTAGTGACGGGGACAATATACTGTCAAAGAGCACCGTCCTTCGGATGAGACGTTAAACCAAGGTCCTGACTCTCTGTGGTCATTAAAAAATAAAAATAAAAATCAATGACCTGCACATTGGTGGTGGAGGTGATTCCCACCCTTCTGTATAAATGTAATGAATTATTTTTAATCATGTTATACTAAAATAAATAAGGTATAAAGAATAAAAGACAGTCAAGGTTTAGAGCATACAAAGTTATATTTATATGCTTATATTTTAACACAAGCAAACAATACACAATATAAACAACGTAAAAAAAAACTAAAAAAAAACAAACAAACACACACAACAACAACAGGCCAGCTGGGGAGCGAACAGCCATGCAGGAGTTAACACCAGTTTTAGGCTACCCCAAACACTGGTGACTGAATGATTCCAGTTGTCATAAAATTACAAAAATCTTCATATTTATGCCCAATGGGCAACTTCAAGGTGATTGCACATGTGTTTGCTTCTGGGAACATCCGCCGGTTGCCATTCAGTTCCTCATGAAGAAATTTAATTGTAGGATTCTCTCCAAATCCAAATGCAGGTATGGCAGATGCCCCAGAAGCAAACACAAGCACATCTTCCAGGGTGATGTCAATTTTCCCTCCACCTTCTACCTCCACTGCTGCATCTCCATCTGTAACATACAAACCAAAGAAACAATTTAAAAAAAAAAAAAAAAAAACATTTTAATCATTAACACCTACAGTTGTAACCTGACATTTGACACATTTACACATTTGACCATATAGACAATTAAACATATGTCATCTAATACAATCCATTGACAAATACCAAGTTATCATACATGCTTGTAGAATCTACAAACTTCTCCATAACTGCATTGCATGCCTGCTTGCTGTCATCTTCACTTTCTGCAATGAATGACCCAAAAATCTCTCTGTCTCCGAGTCCGGTTTCCCGTTACAGTTGGATTTGTATCAATAGATACTTACAATTAGGTGTTAGAGCAATCCTCAATACAAGTTCACTGACTTCATAGTAGGGATATGCCTAAAGCTCAAATACCATGTTCAGAAAAGACAATTAAGCATTCTACAGAGCGCCTACATGACCGAAGAGGAAAAAAAAAAAAAAAGTATTTCAATGTCTTTCCTGTTCTCTGAATATAAAAATTATATAATATATAATATAATATTATATAAAAATTATATTTTATATAATTTGCTCTGTAGAATGCGTTATTCATATTTACGCTTAGTCACATTCCTATAGAATAACTTGCAAATATATTCAATAAGATAATATAGCAAATTTATAATTATATGAACTCACCTTCAACTTGAATTATCCAGTCCCGCCAGTAGCCAATTGCGACCTCCTCCAAAGCCCTCCTACTGCTTCCTCTTTGAGAGTACTCAATTTTGAAGAGGTCCAGTAAGGTGGCAGCAGACAAGGTGGGTGCTCCACCACAAAACAGCTCCTCCAGAATAGATGAGTGCTCCTCTAAGGCATTTAGGACCCCTAACGTCTCCAGTCCTTCTTTCAATCTTTCAATAAGAAGTACATATGTTCTCAGATGCAAACATGTAGGGTTATATATATCATATGTAAAAAGTAATTGTAAAATCAACAGTAGAGTTATGTCAATATTTGGCATGCAAGACAAATTTACATACAAGTAACAAATTATGAGCGTTTATTATTTTTACCTTAATTTTCATCTGTCAATACATATACAGGTCCTTCTAAAAAAAATTAGCATATTGTGATTAAGTTCATTATTTTCCATAATGTAATGATAAAAATTAAACTTTCATATATTTTAGATTCATTGCACACCAACTGAAATATTTCAGGTCTTTTATTGTTTTAATACTGATGATTTTGGCATGCAGCTCATGAAAACCTCAAAAAATTAGCATATTTCATCCGACCAATAAAAGAAAAGTGTTTTTAATACAAAAAAAGTCAACCTTCAAATAATTATGTTCAGTTATGCACTCAATACTTGGTCGGGAATGCTTTTGCAGAAATGACTGCTTCAATGCGGCGTGGCATGGAGGCAATCAGCCTGTGGCACTGCTGAGGTGTTATGGAGGCCCAGGATGCTTCGATAGCGGCCTTAAGCTCATCCTGAGTGTTGGGTCTTGCGTCTCTCAACTTTCTCTTCACAATATCCCACAGATTCTCTTTGGGGTTCAGGTCAGGAGAGTTGGCAGGCCAATTGAGCACAGTAATACCATGGTCAGTAAACCATTTACCAGTGGTTTTGGCACTGTGATCAGGTGCCAGGTCGTGCTGAAAAACTAAATCTTCATGCTTCCATCTGCTGAAAAGCTTTATGGAGATGAAGTGCTCCAAAATCTCCTGATAGCTAGCTGCATTGACCCTGCCCTTGATAAAACACAGTGGACCAACACCAGCAGCTGACATGGCACCCCAGACCATCACTGACTGTGGGTACTTGACACTGGACTTCAGGCATTTTGGCATTTCCTTCTCCCCAGTCTTCCTCCAGACTCTGGCACCTTGATTTCCGAAGTACTTTGGACCACTGAGCAACAGTCCAGTGCTGCGTCTCTGTAGCCCAGGTCAGGCGCTTCTGCCGCTGTTTCTGGTTCAAAAGTGGCTTGACCTGGGGAATGCGGCACCTGTAGCCCATTTCCTGCACACGCCTGTGCACGGTGGCTCTGGATGTTTCTACTCCAGACTCAGTCCACTGCTTCCGCAGGTCCCCCAAGGTCTGGAATCGGTCCTTCTCCACAATCTTCCTCAGGGTCCGGTCACCTCTTCTTGTTGTGCAGTGTTTTTTGCCACACTTTTTCCTTCCCACAGACTTCCCACTGAGGTGCCTTGATACAGCACTCTGGGAACAGCCTATTCGTTCAGAAATTTCTTTCTCTGTCTTACCCTCTCGCTTGAGGGTGTCAATGATGGCCTTCTGGTCGGCAGTCTTACCCATGATTGCGGTTTTGAGTAATGAACCAGGCTGGGAGTTTTTAAAAGCCTCAGGAATCTTTTGCAGGTGTTTAGAGTTAATTAGTTGATTCAGATGATTAGGTTAATAGCTCATTTAGAGAACCTTTTCATGATAACCCAAAATTCCTATCTCAAAAAATTAGCATTTCATGAGCTGCATGCCAAAATCATCAGTATTAAAACAATAAAAGACCTGAAATATTTCAGTTGGTGTGCAATGAATCTAAAATATATGAAAGTTTAATTTTTATCATTACATTATGGAAAATAATGAACTTAATCACAATATGCTAATTTTTTGAGAAGGACCTGTATTCATAATGCATTAGTGATCAAGCAGTTCATCTTACTGTTTAAGGGGCATCTCCATCCGTCCCTCCACATAATAAGTTAGAGCTGCCTGGACCAGGTCATCCCTCTCTTGTAGAGTCGAAACCCTACCCAATGCACCAAGCATGTGGAGGCTGTTTGATGCCTCCACCATGGCTGTGCGGGCCTCTTCTACGGTCTCTGCCCTTTGGATCTAAAAGTGAAAGTTGGTAAAATAAGAGGTTCTCTTAAGATTATAGTCTTTTTGTTTATGTCAATGTGAACTGTTAATGGCAATAAAAAATAATACTCTTTTACATAAACATTCTGCATCAACAAGACCAAAGACAGAGTAGGGCTGGACAATAATTCAATATCAATATATATCACGATATAATTTTTTTCGATAACGGTGATATGATTTTTAAACATATTTCCGGTATTTCGATATATACATTACAGCATCACTGACTTGAGGCGCAGCCGTAAGAAAGAGCAGAACGCGATTGGCTATTTGCGTGATGACGAGCACTGGCTGCGTGTCTCTGTGGTGTACAACAGTTGTACGCTAAGATCAAACGCGGCAAGTTTTACAAAATGAGTACACCTGATGCAAATGCGACGGAACAAGCTTCCACAACTTGATGAAAGTATGTGTGCATCTACACCGTGCTGGTTAATGTTTGGTGCAGGAGAATGTGTGAAATAAAAACTTTAAACACGGATACTTTATTCTGTATGAGCTGTGTGTCACGTGGCTAGTGTTATTAAACTCATCGCGGAGATCCGCGCTGAAACCGAGCATATGCGCGCTCTGCCTGTATATCATAAAAACAATCGTATTTTTCATGTGTTCGTATTCAAACTCCAGTTCTGACCGCATCGCGAGCAAAATACAAACAACACACGTGCTGTGCTGAGGGAAACAGCCTACGGCTCGCGTGTTTGAACGCAGCTAGAGCAGGCAGAGGTGAATGAGCAGCACTTTTGTGTTATTTGAATTCTCCGCTGTAATGCGATCTCACGCGAACATATTTTCCATTTGTGCTGGTAGATTACAGCAAAACAATCCACTTCCGAGAGAAGTGATGCTTCCTCATGCATACTACAGCGCAGTGATTGGATTAAATGAGCTTTATGTCATGAATATATATGTCGAGATTCGCTCGAAACTGTCTACGTCAGCATGTTCGACCATGCCCATACTTGGGCCGAAAGTACACATTTACGTCAGATTTTGTGACGTTGCTCCGACTCAGCTTTTCAAACAGGAAGACAGAAATCGCTATGAAAAATGCAAAAATAACTATTTTTCACTCATGAATAACATTGAGTACCTTTAGTGTTTTCAATGATGTGCAGCCTATACATATCTGTTTACATCTCAAAAAAGTGTTTTGGGGTTTCATGACCCTTTAAGAATAATAAAATCAGCCTACGTTATAGTTTAATGTTAAAGATATTAATATTACTAAAGTGAGTGAGTCTTATGTTTATTTTTATGTTTGTATGAAGGCTAAATACAAATAAAAGCTGAACAAATTTATTTGTACTGTTTTTATTTCTAAAATCCTATATAGTTTTATAGGAAGAGATTTCATAGATTTGGCAAATTCATTTTTCAGACGTTTGTAGGTACAGACATCCGTTGTGGCCGTTCTTGGCAGTTTTTCTGAGGCTATTATATAGTTCATATCGATATCGGAATTATATTGTATCGACCGAAATTAAGAATTATTTCGTGATATAAATTTTGGCCATATCGTCCAGCCCTAAGACAGAGGTGTAACTTACCTTGTCCAGTTGATCATGCAGCTCTGTGTCATCAACCTCTGTTATGTCCACTGGGGGAGCAGGGAGCCCTGACAGTTGTGCATACAGCCGTCTGGACAGCACACGGGGTCCCATCCCACCATGCACAAGGCAGACAGAGAACATCATGCCCAAGACTTTGTAAGTTCCCCTGGACAAGCCTAGAACAATTGGCATGAAAAGACTTTAAAATCCTTAATTGCAAGACAGAAAAAATAGAGTTTGTGGTAACTAACTTAAAGGAACCATATATGTAAGATTGTAGCCAAAATTGGTACTGCAATCATTTTCAAATTACTGTAGAGCGGTGTATCCCCTCCCCCTCGACTCGAGGTTGCCAGATAGGCTGCAGGATCCAGCAGGAACGTTTGTAGCTGCAGCTGTGGCAACTAGAGCAGAGCTGGCAACCCAGATGCTGAAACACTACTGACTTCGTGATTGGTAGATAGGTGGAGCATCAGGCCAAAACACATGACAACATCAACATCAGTTGAGGACTGCAACTTTTAATTGACAATATCCTGGCCGGACTACGGTTGTCAGTGATATAAGTATTTGAAATGAACATGATTTCTTAATGTCTAGTGACACATCAGGGCCATTTTATGATTAATTGAAATAGATTTCTTACATACAGCTCCTTTAAGCTTTGAAATCTCTGAATTGTCCCCCATTAAAAACATGTCCTATAATAGCAAGTTTGAATTAAATGTGGTAAAAGGCAATGCATTTTCTTTTATGTTTAGATTGATATAAAGCTATTTACATGAAAACTTTTTTTTACCCAGCAATTTATTATGCAGTGCACTCCACAATTACATGTACAGGCAATTGGCAGCATGCAGAAGCGTATATATATGGACTCTCTGTGTGCTGGCAATTGCCTGTACATGTAATTGTGGAGTGTGACAATCACATGTGATGTGATTGTGTATTATACTTATATATAAAAAAAAAAAAAATATAAACTAAAAATTATACTTATTTATTAAACAGATGTACCTACCAAGAGAATCAAGAGCAAGGCTCTTGCAGTTCTGGGGCCCCACAAAGTACTGTGACGCCAGGACTGCTTTCATGAGGAGCCTCATAAACTCCCGGTTAGGTCCACCATTATCGACTGAGCCCTCCCCAGTTCCACAAGTGTCAACAAACACCACATCCAACCGTTTTAATGGATTAAAGGCCCGCCTCCTGAAGGTCCTCATGGCACTTTCCAGAACATTGGACCTTACCACATTTACACAATTGGACGTGGGTCCAGGCTCAGCCAGTTCAGCCGCTGATTGTAGATCTAACAACAATCCCCTCAAGTCATGACTGGAAAACAAAGTAATCACAGCAATGATATCCAAGCTGGCATACATATGCTAATACATACTAATTAACATACGGAATGTTGTTGGGGAAAAAGGCAATGCAACTGTTCTAATTAAAAGAGGTTTGTTATTCGAAAAATGTACAATAAAAATACTGCATTTTGGGGGGAGCCATCCCTGTCTGGTGATATAGCCATATTATCAGCATCTTAAATAGGTAAATCAAACTCAACCTTTTTACAAATATAAAAATGCCTGACAGCTATGCACATTTAAATTTGCATCAGGCCAGAGATATAGCCATAAACTTCTACAAACACTCAAGCTTTTGGCTTCATAAAACACCATACAGTGGAAAAGAATGCATAAGTGAAAATTGGCACTACTAATAAACACATAGAATACGTAGAGAGAGGGCATTCAATTATGGTTATGTTAATAAAAAAATAAAAACGTTACCTAGTATCAGTGGCTGTTGTGCTGGTGGATGCAGACATAACATAGTTGGCTGTGGAGGTTTGAAGAAGCCCAGAGGGAACTGTTGAGGCGGGAGGAACTGCAGCTGTTGCTTCTGCTGAGATGACACCAGCAGGTGTTACATCGTCATAAGACTCCTGTTTAAAGCAAAATGAAAGCATTGGCTTACTCTAAAGCAGTAGTTAAAAACTGTGTGTGAGAGAAAACGTGATTGAGCTGTGTAGAGAGAACTGAATGGATGCCTGTTTTTCACTATTATTCACTGTTGCAGCATCATTATTTAAAGTGATAATGTAATAAAGTCACCATTTTGTGCTTACTTTATATTATAGACCTGTAGACTAGGGCTTCATTTAAGCAACTCATAGTTTCATCAAACTGTAAACGGTATATAAATATGCACTATGTAAATTAGAGTGCATTACACTAACATTAATTTTAAGTAGTGTTTCTTCAACTTTAGCAATTTCACGTTTGGAAAAAAAACTAAAACAGGCGCACAGACTAATATATTTATTACCCTTTTGTGCTAAACAGAAGTTGAAAAACCATCTTTGAACAGTGCATGTTTAATCTGTTTTTAATGTTGTAAGGCCATGCAAGAGAGCTTTTGCTCATCTTGTATTCTTTATCTGAAAGTATTCTCTCTTTTATGTCTACAATGCAAATTCTAAAAGTTTACAAAAGGCATTCCTAAAAGACTTCAACATGTCTAAATCAATTACAACATTTATTAGTTAAAGCAGATTAAAGGGTACTATGCGGTTATCTGGACCACACAGTGACGGGTAGGTTTAGGGGCGGGGTTAGGGGTAGGTCATCTATCAGGTGTGATCCGGATAACCGTATAGTACTGATTAAAGTTGTGGGTGTTGGCTATTTTAAAAGTTAATGTTAAAGGGGTCATTACCTGGCTTTTGTAATTTTTTTATATTGTTGTCTGAGGTCAACTTATGACGTTCGCTTGGTTTCAACATTCAAAAATGTCAAAATGGCTATTCTCTACCCTGGTTTTGAGCCTAGCTCCTCAAACACTTTTAATGGGCGTGCCGCATTCAAGATTTGCAGGTAAACGCCCACTGCTATGATTGGATAACAGTTTTGCATATTATAATGAGTTTCATGTAATGCGTGAATTGGTGGGCAGGGCTATACAGGCAGTGTTGAAGTAGGTGTTAATCTTCTGCGGAGGAGGAGGGGTTTGACATTCTTGCTTTGACCTCATAGATCCCCACTGTGAAAAACCTGTCATTTGCTGTGCCTGGTGTCAATAAAAGCTTTTATTGGACTAACAAGGAACGTTTTCAGTTCTCAAATGTATAGGATATTCTTATAGTACTATGACATATTAAATGTCAAAAGCTCAAGGAAAAGTTTATTTCTCAGTTTATCACCCCTTTAAATAATCACAGTTTGCAGTCCAAAAAGAAACAAATGTAGAAATTACCTGTTCAGGTCCAACCCATTGAACAAAAAAGGTAGTTGATTGGGTGATGTAGTCTGCTATACTACCAGTTGATGAGGTTCTTATGGCCAAATCTGGATTATGCGATCTCAGGCAGAGAAATTCAGTTGCAGACCCTACAGCTCCTGCATAGCATATAAGATTCTAGGAAAGGAGGACAAGCAGCAATTGAAAACTTAAAAATCATAAAACTCACAACAATACAGATGCATATATGGCTGGTACGTCTTTTCTTTTTACTTGTATGTTGTTGTGCAGCTGAAAATCTCTGCGTGTTCGAGAGCCGTCAGGGTAATGGAATTGGAAGGTGATTCCACCCTCTGAAGGGAAACTTGCAGCTAGTTCCCTCCTCTCACTGATAACCTGTGTAACAACAGTCTTTTATTATTTACTTCAGTGAAATTCTTTACATACAAAACAAATACAAGCTTACTTTCTTGTTCTAATGTAATGGCACATTATAAAATAATTTTTCAATTAATCAAATAAATGGACACTCTGTTCACTGCTCATCCCAAAACAACATTATCTTTTTATTTGTAGCCTCAATTATCATGGGATAGAGGGAATGGTTTATTTTTGTCACACCTACTCCATCCCTCGCTCATAGCAGACGGTTCGAGAGGATTGTTTAGGGATATTCAACTCAATTCCAGAGTGGAAGCAAATGTTCTGGTTTTATTTTAAGACTACCATGACAAAGACATTTTTTTCTCTATGTATTAACTTGCACAGATTAATTGTTCACTACAAGACTTAGTAATGTGATCTTACAAAGTAACTAGGGTACATTTTTATTTCATAACGACTTTAAGAAATGCTGCTCATAGATCACAGTTGATTATCTGAACTTGCCTGTAGTCGTCTCTCCTCAATTCTTTCCCTTCTTCTCTCATTTTCCAGCTGTAAAATACATGTCATCACTGTGGTTAAATAACTTTGCCCAGGAACTTCTATTGTGTTGTTTTTTGGAACTGAATTTACCCTCTGTTGGTCAAAGAGCAATGACTCTTCATAGGCTGAATTTTGCTCTTGAATGAGTCGCCTCCTTTCCTCTATACTCTCCTGTTAAACAGTGATATAATTTGTATAAATGCAACATGGTGGCAAACAGACAACCAACCTCATAATACAACCATTTAAAGGAACAAAATATGATATGACACAAAATATGACTATAACATATTTAAACTGACTCAGTGTGTTATTGAATAACTGGTTAGTGCTCCATCAATCTATTCTATCCAGAAATGTAGTTGTAGATTATAGTTATATATTGAAGTGAAGTGAAATACATATTGCTAGCAAGATTATCTGCAGGATTACAATGCTATGCTTACCGTTTCACCACCAGCATGATGACCTTGTGGCAAAATGTAACTTTCATTGATGACCTTCACATGAACAGGCAGACAATCAGAAATCAAAAAACTATAATGTCTCCATTAAAAATACAGGTCAGAAAAAAGCATTTGGTATGGTAAAACCAGGGACACACCAAGTCAACTACCTTAGGTGAGATGTACAAAAAGAGAATATAGTTAATAAAAGTGCTATATACATAAAGATGACTTGACTTATTTAACAATATAGATTGTTTTAAAACAGATTTACAGTGATAGGAAACTGGGGGGGGGGGGGGGGAGTTAAAGCTCTAGGAGGGGTTTGAGTCAGAAAATTTAGGGTCAGAAGAAGCAGAATAATAATAAGTTTAAATAGGATTTCAGTAAGTTGACTCTCAAGCCAACTTACAGTAACAGATTGTTTAGGCTTTACAGCAGCTCTAAAATAAAGTTATTGTCCAGCTAAAGCAAGTTTTTGATTGATTCATTTCTGTTGTAAAAATCATTAGTTATTACTGTATAATACTCTGATGTAGTTGCAAAATTCACAAGGTACTTTGGTTCAAGTTTAATATGTATAATAAAATGTACAGGGGAAATGCCTTCCTCCTCCTCAGGCTCCACCTGCACACTTTCTAGTCCTTCCTCCTCCTCAGGATCCACCTGCACACTTTCTAGTCCTTCCTCCTCAGATGCAAAGACAACAACCTTAGGTGAAGTGCACAAAGAGTAAATAGTTAATACTGTATGATGTAGTTGCAAATTTCTCAAAATACTTTGGATCACGTTTAATATTTATAAAACTTACAGGGAAAATGTCATCCTCCTCCTCAGACACATTGTCACCAACCTTAGGTGAGGTGCACACAAGAGTAAATAGTTAATACTGTATTGATGGACTCTTTTTGGGTGGGTTGCCAATGTATTAGATTTCTCTGACAAATAAAATAGGTAAGCTATAGATCCTCTAGTGAGAAGAAGTTCTTGAAGGTAACAGTTCTTCAGCAGCGCTTAGTGTCAATTTTAAACCGTAGTTATGTGTGTGGGACAGAGCTTTATTGCAGATACAGACGGAAGATATGGCACTGCTAAAATCTCCCACTGGAGATTTCTGCAATACATGAGATAGTTGATACTAAACAGGAACATACCAGAGACATGAGATATGAGTTCTAATCCCGGCTCTGATAATCTGAAATCCCTAATCTAAATGCTTTAGGTTTAAGATATATACAATCATTCAGTATGATGTAGTTGCAAAATTGACCAAGTAATTTCATATGTACAAAACTTACAGGTATAATGTCTTCCTCCTCCTCAGGATCCACCTGCAGATTTTCTTTTTCTTCAGACCCCTCAGATGAAATGTCACCAACCTTAAGTGAAATATACATCAACATAAGGAAGAAAGCATTTGCTCTCACATCATGATATCCGTTAAGGCACAAAAATGGCTTACTGATGTATTTGAAGAGACGCTGTCCTCAGACAATTCCAGGGGCTTCTATTTAACAAAGACAACATGTTTTTTACAACTAAAAGTATCTGTGGTCGCCATTATAGCACAACATTTCATATTGGTGAATGTGTAGACATTATTGGTAGCCTGGTAAAACCCAGGCAAACTTCCAGCAAATTTAGATTTGCTCTGCAAGTAGTCTGGCAAAGAGCTCATTCAAGCCCATTTCTAATCCGTCGAAATCGCGGCACCAATCATAAACGTTGGGGCGGGCTTTACGCAATGACAATCACTCTGATTGGTTTTAGGTCTATCCAATTGCACCCAGAGGCATTTGAGCGACGTCCGTTGGTGACGCCCCTTTGGAAATTTGTTATTAATGGAGCTTTGCCAGACCATAACTCAGTTACTACTGAGAATGGTCTGGTTTTAACCAGGTTACATTATTGGTGTATTTTATTACATTTTATTACAATTAAAATATTTACTATTTTCATTGCAAGGTGTGCTTTAGAATCTTGCTTGTTTATTAAAGTCGACATGAAATCAAAAATGACCCAGTTTAGTATGTAAGTGCATATTACTAGTCTTGTGTAAGTTAATCCTTGCAAGTTAATACACAGAAAAAATGTTTTGCCGTGGTAATCTTTAATCAAAATCTGAAAAGTTACTTCCGGTCTGGAATGGCATTCCTTTTCTAATGACGTTGGTTTGACGGCTTGGGTTGAAAACGCTTAACCACTCCTCAGACCGCTTGTCTGCTATGAGCAGAGATGGAGAGTAGGAGCGCTAGAGTAAAATCCTCTGTTCAATATTCCCTTTCACTGGAAAATACGTCACAGCACTGGAGAAAAAAACGCAACTTCCAGTTCACAGGGACTTTAAACTAATGCTAGTAAATGGTCATTAAATCATACTTGTAAAATAAATGTATATGAATACAATACAGAAAATAAACTCGTTCTGTAAGTAAATTGGCTAACACTAACGTTTTGAAATCAAGTGTTCCAGTGGGTGTACTGATAAAGTAAAAAACATGAACAAATGTTTCACATCTGCTTGTTGTAAGGGTAACTGTACTTTACATATACACTTGTAGGATACAGATGTAGGATAAAAAAAGCATGCTTGATAACAACTACTTACCTTTGGCCTTATGTAAAGAGCGGACCGGCCCAGCTCTTTACGAATGGACACTGAGGATAAAGTGTTTGAACTGAGAGCCAACACACGTCTGAATCGGTCAACTCGACAGAAGTCAAAGTCTCTATGATTCAGTCCAGGAAAAGTCTTCCAGAGCAGATCTTTTAGGTCTGCCTCAGGCATGTCACAAGCAATGTCTATCCTTTTCATTTCTGTGGCTGAAAAATGGTAATGCCTGTTAATAAAGCATCCCACAGTCTTACAAATAAAATATTTTGTGAATATCAAATTATGTTAATTTACCAAAATTGCTATTAAATGTCGCCATACTGTGGTCAAGCAACAAAGCCACACGAATTTTAAAAGCTGGACAACGATCATTTGTTGCTTTCCTATGAAACAAAACATATCATTAAGAAAGCAATACAATTTAATGTACAGAGGCTGTCAATTTCTTTCATATTACCCTCCATTTGCATCGCCTTGAGCAGATGATCTTAAAAAGAAGCAAAAATGCGTTATTTGGTATAAGTAAAAAAACATTCTGCCTATACATAAAATGTACTGTAGCAGCCTTGATCTAGTAAGCTAATTAAATGTTACTACAGTAAGTGTTGAATAGGCAACTTTACTCTGGTGCAGTTATACACACCTGTTGCTGCATAGATTAACATGCTCTTGAAGCCTATGCAGGGGCACCTCACAGCAACAAATATTACACCTTTCCATTACAACATTCTGAAAACACAGAACAGATCACATTTCAAATAATTGTATTTGTACAAAAAGGAAAAAAAAAAAAAAAAAGATAACTATATTATTAGCTTTAATTTGTGATGTTATACAAAGTGATTCATTATTTCACTCTAAAAAAAATTTTTTTTATAAAATAAACTTTATTACAGTTACCTCTGCCGTATCTTCCTGACGTACAAGAGGAATGCTGTTTTGAATTGGTACAATATAAGCAACCGCTTTGTTTAGGCCACTTTCCAGTCTAAGATATGGGATACTGTACCCTTCTGGTGGCATTGGTATGTCAACCAATTGACGACCCCTGGCTGTACGCATTATTTTAAATGGACCTGCTCGCTTTAATGCAGGGAACACCTCTCCAATTTTTTTGGTAAAATCTGCAAAGGATCCGTTCATATCCTCAAATCTGACTTTTTTTTCCCAAGACCACTTAATTTTAAAATACTGTTTTCCTCTGGTGTGGGTAAATTATTGCATGATGGACTTGCCATGCAATAGAATTCATGCTCCCATGCAGAAGGGCCTAACCTGTGACGAGCTCTTGAGGACCTTATATTTACATATGGTTGAAAGAGTCTACTAAGGGCTGGCCCAGTGTGCATGTTTACAGGTGTGCCAGTGTGTAATAGAGATGCTGACTGGAGAGCGGATGCTGTATGCACAGTAGAGGGGCTGAAGAGAGAGGGTGTGCAAAGGTTTGAAGAGCAGGACATGGGAGATGAGGATGATGTTAAACATCTGCTTGTTGCTGGTGTGGAAGCCAGTGGTTGTGCAGTAGATGGCACTTGAGACAAAGATGTAGAGGGAGGGTTTAGCAGCAAATTATTGGCCATTTCTAGGAACCTAGCTGCTTGTTCCAATCGTGTGTTACTGCTGAAATGGGGAAAAATATACAAATAAAAGGTATGGAATAAGATCACATGTACAGCACAGTAATTACCTTAAATTGTGTTAAATGGGTGATGAACTGAGAAATTGATTTATAAGAAAATCCTGAAAATTTCAGAACTGAAAACACTCCTTGTTAGTCAAATAAAAGCTTTTACTGACAGCAAGCACAGAGAAGGACAAGTTTTCCAAAGTGGGGATGTATGACGTCAAAGGGCATCAAACACAGCAGAAGATGATCAACGCCTACTGCCTGTTTAGCCCCGCCCACTGATTCGAGCATTACATGAATCTCATAAG
Source organism: Chanodichthys erythropterus (assembly GCF_024489055.1). NCBI lineage: Eukaryota > Metazoa > Chordata > Actinopteri > Cypriniformes > Xenocyprididae > Chanodichthys > Chanodichthys erythropterus. The sequence goes on from NC_090234.1 coordinate 3,032,082, forward strand.
CAAAACTGTTATCCAATCATAGCAGTGGGCGTTTACCTGCAAATATTGAATGTGGCACGCCCATTAAAAGCGTTTCAGGAGCTAGGCCCAAAACCAGGGTAGAAAATAGCCTATTACTTATTCATTTTGACGTTTTTGAATGTAAAAACCAAGCAAACGTCATAAGTGGACTACAGACCACCCACAATATTTTTTATTTTAAAAAGCCAGTTCATGACCCCTTTAAGTTTAAACACCAACAAGCTGAAAAAAAAAAAAAAGTAATTCAGAGTCAGCAGATCTCGTTTAAAGCATTTACTTTCTAATTGTGATCATTTAAACAATTAAAGGAAGTGTACGTTTTTTTGGTTCGTTGTTTATCACTTTAATGTTTATGGTTTAAATATTTCATTCGAGCAAATAAACCACATGATAGATCAAAACAATATTTAAGCAGAAAAGGCCTCGTCGCCTATAGTGCTGAAAGTTGCAGTAGGCCTATCGCCTATGTCACCAGTAATGTGTCACGAAAAGTGACGTTAAATATCGCAAGTACAGTATTTTGGCACGGCATTGTGTATGGTTAATTATTTTATTTGATAACATGCGATAACAATTATTTCCTATCAGTGATTCATTTTCTTACTGAAAAATAAATTGACCATGACCCTGAATAAACGTTAATGCTGTCTTATTTAGCCACAAACAAAAATGAGATATAGATTTTGTAAAACCAAACTAAAAGAAAGGCCGTTAGCCTATGTAGGCCTACATTCAAGATGCTGTTGTTCACTAATGATTGTTAACAAAATCAACGTACGTTTTATTATATATCTCAATGGCTTGACAAAAAGTATCATCTAGCAAGAAATTAACAGTTTAATTGATTATATCTCAATAGCTACACAATAGCCGCAATAATAGTCCATTACTGATATTTGAAATAAAAGTCAAATACCTTGAATCTTCAGCTGCCATTCTTGAGCTTCTTAACGTCTGCCCACCAGATTTTAAACTGTGCGGGAACAGGAAGCGTTGCAATTCAATTGGCGGGCTGTATAGAGATGACCTTAAGGAACGTTACGGGCGCGGCGGGTATAAAGTCAAGATCAATCGATAGAAGGCCTATATATTCGCTGCATATTGATTACCACTTAAATCATTTTAAAAATAAGTATTTAGTTATGCAAGTAGTTAAGAAAATAAATGGTTCAAGGTTAGAAAAGATGCACTCAAAATTACCTCTAAAAATAACTTAAATATTACTTCTTTGAAATTGTAACTTTACTAATTGTGTACATTGCTGTGGCTAATAAGAGGCTACTGTAAGGTAGAGGGAGTACGCTATTGACAAAGTATTTTATCTTATCCTCTAGGGTCGTCCTTCCTAGCTCGGAGTTTTAGCTAAAAACCTTCACAAAACTATGAACTCTTAGGTTTAGGCTGGGGTTGAAAGTCTTTTTTAGAGCGGTCTTTTTAATCGCACACATTTAATAATAATAATAATAAAAAAAAAAAAAAAAAAAAAAAAAAAATGTAAAACACCACTTAGAAATCATTCATAAGTGTACATATTTAAAGAACATGCTAAAATACAAAATTATACAGAGATAAACTAAAATACTAAATTCATTTTATTTGAAAAGCAGCTGTAGGTCTACCATTCTAAATTATTTATCGATTACATTTAGCAATTTGACAAGATAAATTTTAAAAAGGTTAGAAAATGCCTTAAAGGCAAATAATTGCCCCTTGCCCAAATAAACTCATTTATGGTAGAATCACAGCCAGCAACTTGCAAAAAAATAATTTCTAGACAAGTGTTATAAATATAAAAACACTTACAAATTATTAGCCTACAATACAAATTTCTAAACATTTAAATATTAACGTGATAGTTTCACCAAATATTATTGCGTCTACTTGTACGGAAAGGGCTATATTACCCACCTTAATCTGGTAGAATATCTACCTTGTTTCAGCTTAACGCCCTTAATAAAATCATGGGCAAAATATTGAAGTTATCAGTGTTGACAGACTTCTAAAACCCTGCAGGTTTTATACCCTTGGTTATTATATAACATATTATATATGTGTTATATATGTGTTATATAACACAACATTTTGATTAAAATAATATTAAGTAGAGGAACTGTGGGTGGAAGAATTTGCATTTATTTGTACAAAATGTAATGTAATTGTTCAAACTAGAGTCAATTTTTGTATCAAATTGTTAAGTAAATCTTTGGCCAAAAGGAAAGAAAAAAAAAATAAAAATAAATAATTATATTATATTATATTATATACCTGTATATTTCACAAGTTTTCAGCCAAATAGTTCTGGGCTGATCTTAGGCACTGAATGTAAATGTCAATGCCAAAGACATCACTGCTCATGAAAGGGTCAATGGTTTGGCTCAAGTAAGCCTCAATTTCATCCTGTAGGGCAGGTGGCGCTTCTGGAACAAGGACTTCGTGTATAGCATCTGGAACTGCAACAGGCGCATCCCAGTCTATTCCAAATGTGTTTGAATCCTCCTAGAAAAACATTAACACATTAAACTTAAAGGGCTACTCCACTTTAAAAATGAAAATTCTGTCATCATATACTCGCCCTCATGTGGTTTCAAACCTGTATGAATTCTCTTATGCTGAACAGAAAGGAAGATATTTAGAAGAATGTCAGTAATCAGACAGTTTCTGGTCTGATTGACTTCCATATATATATATATGGAAGTCAATCAGACCAGAAACTGTCTGATTACTGACACATCTTCCTTTCTGTTCATCAGAAGAAAGAAATTCATACAGGTTTGAAACATGAGGGCGAGTATTTGATAGATTTTTCATTTTAAAGTGGAGTATCCCTTTAAGAACACCATTAAGACTTGTTCAGTAACATGTTGGTAGACATTAATTTATATACTGTATAAAATTAAATATAATTATTGTAATTATATAAAAAGCAGAGATATTTTAAAAGCCTTTTAAAATAAGCTTACAGTGTTCTGAATTTGCTGGGGACCCAGAACTTGGCCGGCTAACCACAGCTGGTTCGGTGACCTGTTCCCTTCAGTGGAAAGGGAATGGTTGTCCCATGTCCCCATAAATAGCTGAAGATGATGGTTCAGCCTTGGTAGCATCACGTAGTGAAGGCAGATCAAATGAAGGTCCTGGTCAGGATCCAACTGCAAAAGTTCCTCGAGATGTCTGAAGGCGGCATAATAGTTACAAAGTACGCAGCACCACACATCACGCCAAAGCCGTTCAATTCGCTGGTTATGCACACTTTTTCCAGTGATGAAGCTGTTACGTTCTAGAGAAACAAAAAGGAGTGTAAATTAAAACAGAAAAATAATATTTTCAGAGATAACGGATTTAGCACAGCTCTTGCACTGGAAAGAAACATCTTTAATTTTACATTACATTTTGCAATACACTTTATATATATCATATATTGCAATCAGTTGGATTGAGGTTAACTACCAGATCCTCTTTCTGGATGCTCCAACATAAACCTGGCCACCTCCACATTTTCGCCACCTTTATCACTTCTCACTCTGTGAGGTAGACCATGTTCATGGACGGCTCCAAGAAAGCAATCTAGAACAGTTGCCGCCCTATTATTGTCATTTGCCCTTAGGTACATGATCTTCCTGCTGAAGCCGTCAATGCCACCATGGACAACAATTCTCCACCTAACAGGCACAGACACAAGAAAACTACATTAAGGGCCAATGTTATGTACACATTCAGTGTTTGATGACAATGCTTACCGAACAAGTTTGTGGTTGCCATCAATGTGCCACAAAGACAAAGGACCTGGCACAGAATATCGCCGCCTTTGTGTAATCTGCAGGTCCAGGCCTCGCAACACTGTCCCCACAGGATCAACCTGCCTCATTGTCTCCATTATCCGATTACGAGTAACCCTTGAAACATTCAGAATAAGGTAATAATTAATGCTACAAACAATGTAAAAATTCATTTATAGGGGAATAAAAAAAAGAAAAAAAAAAAAGGGGCTATAAATAATACATAAAGCACTGAAACGCTCATTTAAAAAAAAAAAAAAAAAAAAAAAAAAAAAGTTAGATAATTTTACTTGTCCTAATCAAAGAAATGATTACCAATAAGTAACACATCTTGTTATCATAACATCGGCAAGGGGTGGGACTATTAACTGTCCAATGGCATTCTAATCTGCAACTATTTCACGTTTCATCACGTCTCTGCAGAGCTGTAATGAGTTTTTCCAAATAATGGGCATTTTCTCAATATTGCTACCTGATTTGATCGTGCCTTATTGAGGGGGCGGGGTTATTTTTTTTATGTGGGGGAGATTATTGATAGGTTTGTGCAGGGGCGCAACTGCACATTTGCTGAGGGGTATGCAAGATCATGGTTGGAATTCATAAGTAATAAAAGACAATCACAACTTCTGTTTCATGCCGACTATTACATCGGATTATCTACAAATATACAAACACTATCATAATAAAACATGCAAAAATACCTTATGCCTACGGATCTCAGGTGGCCATCAACAATCCTGTATCCACAGTTCGGGTACTGTCCAATGAAGTTCTGAATGACTTCTTTCAAGTTTTCCGAAGTGATGTCAGAGTATGTTTGTCGTACGGAAAGTTTGTACGCCTTCATCCACCTTCTAATGGTTGAATAGGATACTCCATACATTCTTGCGATTTCATGCACTTTAAAATGTTGTTCCAGTAAAAACTGCAGTTGTTCCTTCCCTACTACCATATTTTGTCCACGCTCTTCGAAGTGTAGGCCTACACCAACTTCTGGTGCCAAAAGCTCCAAACTGCGGTGTAAAAAGTGGAAAATCTCATCCTCTCTCGGCAATGAAACAACCGCAGCTAAACGATAAAGAACTTGAACAACACTTTCCAGCCGATAATATATATGATCCGTTTCTTGGGGTCTTTGCAGAAGTACAGTCCTTATCGAGTTTAATTGTTCATAGATGTGTTCCAAAAACTCACGGGAGACTGGCACGGGATGTCTGGGGGGGGGAGAAAGGCTATTAAATGTGTCAACTAAATTTAAGAAGTATGAACAAAAATTGTATTTTCTATAAAAGATTGAGTTTTAATAAAAAAGAATAGCTAAATTGTTATATAATAACCCACCCATCCATGGTGTAACGAGGCTGGACTCAGGCAGGGATCCAAATGGTCGTGGTCGTACAGGCAGGGTCAAGACAGGAGCAAACAGGAACAGCAAGGAACAGGCAGAGTCGTAGTCAGGATACAGGCGGTAGATCAGGACAGGCAGATATCACTCACAGGTCAGAATACCAGGCAAGGGTCAAAGGCAGGCAGCAACAGGTCAAAAACGGGTAACAGACAGGACCGGTAACAGACAGGCAAACAGGATAATAAACGCTCAGAATTGTACACCAGGGAAACAAGACCTCACCCTGAAGTGGCGTGTGAGTGAGTCTTAAATAGTCCAGATAATGAGCTACAGCTGGGTGTGAGTGATTACTGATTGGATGAGTGAGTTCAGGTGATTGTCAGGGAGGATTCTGGGAATTGGAGTCCGGGAATTGACAGGAATCGTGACACATGGCGTCCATGACTCAGCAAGGTTTATAAATTCAAAATCTGCTTGATCAGGGGCCGTATTCACAAAACATTTTATCTTACCACTAAGAGTTCTCCTAAATAGCAGTAAAAGTTTTTAGCTAAGAGTTTTCTCTTAAAACCTATTCACAAAGCTGCTGAGACCAACTTTACTAAGGAATAGACTGAAGTCTTAAGCTAAGAGTAAGGGCGGGGTTGACCTCGTTGCTATGGAGTAAACACACAGTGATTGGCTGATGGGGGAGGAGTCAGCGATTTAATCACAGAAATATTGTAGAATGAGGTGTCATGTTTCCACATTAAAATAAAGGTTTAAAACACAAATGTTGCCCGATTCAAATAAATATAATAAAATTAATAAAAATGTTGCCATAGTCAAAATAAAATGTTGCCATAAAAGTTTTAAAATGTAGGCTAATGTCACTAATTAAACTATACAGTTAATTGTCCACCTCTTGGATGTCTGCATCTCAAGAGAACGCAGAATTCAAGCGACAATTACGTTTTATAAAAGTTTGGGAGAAACACATTCAAACGGTCAACAGCTCGAGAGGAGGAATATACACAGATGGGAGCCGACTCGCCTATAGATACTTCGACAGTTTTCTGCTTCCCTCCTCCACCCCGTCCCTCACTCTTGGCTGGGGATATGAGGATAACTTTGGGTTTGGGCTAAATTCCAAGCTCGGAGCCCTCGATCCCATTGGACAGCACACCAAATATGCTTATATATATAGTATATATATATATATATATATATATAAATTTTTTTTTTCAGAGTCTGTTCAATCATTTGTAAGTGTGAACTCATGAAAACCATTGCCACAGGTAATCAGACAATATTTATTTGTTAAAGATTTATTTTTGCCATCTTATTGTAGAATCAAATCTATAAAATCAAAATGTATTGCATTTATGAAGAAAAGGTTCAGCACCAAAGGCTCTATCGCTATTGCCTCATGGTGTTCAGTGTCTTTGGGTGGATTAGGACTGTTTGTGATTTGCTCTTAGTGACTTAGGAGTCCTCTTGACTACTCCTAACGTTTCACAGATTTAGGAGCTAGTTTTAGCACTAAAATGCTTTGTGAAATACTCTTAGAGCAAAAATTTAGGACTCCTAAAATTAGGACTGACACGCCCATTATTTTTAAGAGTTTCTCCTAAATTGGCAAGTTAGGAGCTATTTTTAGCCTTAAGATGTTTTGTGAATACCGCCCCTGATCTGGGCGGAGACTTTCCTGTTTTGTTTTTAGATTAGCCTCATTTAAATCGATTTCTCCACCACTGACCTGCACTCGAGGGAATCTCAAATTATTAAATATAATGGGCCTAGGTTAATATCAAACAGTGTATCATTTATATCAGCAACATATTTCGTTATATCGGCCAGCCCTAAAACTGCTCAACATAAGGCTAAAGCTTACAATATGGCTTTTTGTAAAGCTACTTTCTTACGATGTGAAATTAGTAGCCTAACTTCCTGTAACTTGATTCGTCTATATTCATCAAATCATTATTAATCACCCCCCCCCCCCCATAATTAATATTTTAATTATTATCTGAATGTTACTATGATCATTTATGCATATATAGTCCTTGATTCCTTTACACATATGAAGACTTGTGTTAATAAATCTCTTTACACCTTACCATCTAACCTTGATTTATATCATATAAAGCATTATGAAAAACAATCTATGGCTATACATTTATTTTTGTGATTTAAAACTAATGTCTGCATTAAGTTATGTAGGCTACCAACTAAGGAATTGCACAAAATTCCCCAAAAGATCTAAACTGGAACTTACCTGCAGCACAGATAAACATACAAGTTATCAAGTCATTTGAAAGACAATTCTATGTTGTGTTAAAAAAAATAATAAAGATGTGATGGCTGTTGTCTGTGGTTTGTTTATTGACTTGGAGCTTAGGCTCTGCATGGTTATAGTCTAAAATTGATATATTCCTCAAATCTTTTTGGAATGTTGCTCCATGATCAAAAAGGATGTTGATTCCGAGACGTTACCTGATGAAATCATGTTCACCCATTTACTAAATCCCTTTGCACATAGCCCTGAATGTCCTTTTGCAGTTTTTCTCAGTAACTTTGGCAGATTTCTTGAATTATCCTTAAGATTTGCAAACCAGTGAACATTTCTCAAAATAATTCATACTAACACCACACAATGGATTACCTGCAAAAGCCTGTAACCTGCTCAAAATCCTTCACGTCTCAGAAGTCAGTATGTCAATGAACATATAGCCTAGTGCCAGCCATCAGAATGAATAGTCCTTTTGTCATTGTTCACAAACAACATTCATTCAAAATGATTAGTCATGCTGTCAATATAACAGTGTTCAGTATTTCCAGATTTAAACTACGGCTACAATTTATATTTATATTCTATCACAATGACATACATATATATATATATATATATATACATATACATACACTCTCTGTATATGTGTGTGTGTGTTATTTACTGTATTATGTAAAATGTGGAGTACGTATACAGTATTACAGTACTGAAAATAATGTCTGATTACACACCTGTTCTGTCTACAAACGTTTGAATGATTGAAGACACTGTTGTTCTCCCAACATTCAGCTTTACCTTTTGACCCACCTCAGTCATTAGGTCATGATTGATAACATTGTCTGCAATAGTGTCTTTATTTCTTTAGAAACATGTCCACAATCTTAACTCTTCCACTCTTTTGCCTCCGTACCCTTCCACCACACACTCCTCTTCTTCACGGCTGTTGACACTGTTTGTTTCTGTGTTGTTCTTCCATTATCTAAATGTGTGACACTGAGTTGTGCTCTGTCAATATATGCTTGTCAAATGAAGCTTCATGAGATGCACCTCTGAGCAGAGACCTGGTGGATTCAATGCTTTACATTCTCCTTCATTAGTGAAACGAAAAATTAAAACGTTAAAATAGCATGTCATAGGAACCAACAACAGCACATACATTTAGGCTATACCCATTTCTGTTTGTAAAGCAGCCACTTCAAATTCACATAATGTTTCACCTCTGAGTAACAGAAATATATATATTTTTTTTAAATAGGCCTATAATGAAAATTAATTGCCAACTGAGACAAGTTGAGGAAAAATACCAAGTAAAACACAAATTTATACATATGTGTTTGAATGTTTCTGTAATGAACAGTTTTTAGAAAACCAGAATGCCTGTAAATAAACAATACATTAATGACTGGCATTTCACACAATAGTCAATGAAAATACAGTTCCAAACAGCGCCACAGCAGAACAACTGCAATTGTCTGAAAGAAGTAGTTGTGTGGGTGTTAAATATATATTTGTGTTTTTCAAAGAATAGGTTGAACATCAACCAGTAATCTCAACAGAACAGGGCCTTGGCGCCATCTACTGGCAATTTTATATTGATATTTAGTAGTATAATATTTATTTAGCATCCTTTCATTTCGGCATTTACAACTCGGTTTAAATGAGCTTGCTAGAAGTTCATAGAACGATAGAAATTCAGAATATAATTAATGCATCCACTCTACTAGCTTTTTTTTAAAGTATTATTGGAGCCTATATAGCCTATTTCCTATTCCCATGCAGGCTCGTGCATAATTGATATTTCAAAATACATTCAAAGCTTTTTACTGTTGAGATTAGTTTTTTTTTTATGTATCCAAACCTAAATAGTATTTTCTTAATATCCTTTGAGGATGTTAAAAGCTAGGCCTATGTAGCCTATCTATTAATGTGATTTTCTCTGCTGAAAATGACTTAATCTAATTTAATAATAGCTTAAATTACTGTTCGAACAGTGTCTCAAATAAGACAAGTCCATTCAATTCAGTTAAATTCAAATTTAGTTGTAGGCTGTAGCGCTTTTCACAATACATATTGTTTCAAAGCAGCTTTACAGAAAATGCATTTCAGAAATGTAGCCTACATATAAAAATACAGTTAGTTAGTTAGTCATTTATTAATCCATCATACAAGCATAAAAGTAGGAGGGCTATTTTTAAATTAGCCAAGGCACGTTAAGTATTGCGTTCAGACGTTCAGACGTGCAGACGTTAAGACGGGCAGACGTTCAGACGTTAAGACGTGCAGACGTTCAGACGTGCAGACGTTCTCCACACGCGCGTTAACACGTCTTTTAGCTTGGTTAGGAAAGAAATGACACAAAGGGAGCGCCATACGCGAGGACTTGATCTGCGCGCAAAGGAGATGTCATGCGCGCGCGCGGGTTTAAAATGAGCTCGCGGGCTCCCGTTTCCTCGCGTGTAGATCTGTTATCCTCTCGCGGAAGTGATTTACTGCGCGCGCAAGCATCAGTTGTGCGCTCGATCATTAATGGCATTAAAATGCCGCCATAAACAAGTGATTGTAAAAGTGTTGAGCAGAATCTTAAACATTTGTTAAAAATTATGAGGAAAATAATAAATCAAGCATGTTAGTATTTCTTAATAGCGAGGCTAATACAGTAACGTTCATCTAGGTTAGCTAGCTAAATTCAACACGAAAATTGCTTAACGAATCTACAAATTAGGTGTCTGACTTAAGGTTAAGTAATAATGAGCTGGGCATCATCGATCATAAAAATTCTAGCGCTAAAAATGTACAGATTTACTTACCGTTTACACAGAGCCCAGATAACACACATACGTCGGGCCGATGTTGTCTCGATGGACAAAGTTCTATCGCCGGGACCCCAGCTAGCAAAAATTGTGCGGGCCGAAAGCGGAACGATTAAGGCTGGAACACTCGGCCGATCCTCGGCATGAATCTAGGTCCGATTGCTCTGCGAGCGCTCGGTTTTAACGCGGCCCGAACACACGGCCGAGCACTCGGTTTTAACGCGGCCCGAACACACGGCCGAGCACTCGGTTTTAACGCGGCCCGATTGCGGAACACCGAGTGAGAGAACGTAAGCTCCCCACCAATCCCGTTCCTTATTTGGGCTTGTTTAAACTTTGATTTTATTGATTGGTTAATTCTAAAATTGCTAAGCAACCGTTATGCAACATAACTGAAAATAAAACACACAAGGAAGCACAAGGATTTCATGTTTAATGCATTTTTTATTTACTTGAACACACATAATCTCTCTCTCTCTCTCTCTCTCACGCACGCACAAAAAAAAAATCAATCAGTTCAAATACGAATTTCCAATATCAACATTTTTAACTTTAAAACAGTTTAATTCATTGTCTATTCACCCTCTGGCTTCGGCCACCATCCCTATCAGATGCTAGAGCTCCTCATCACCAGGTGGCTGCAGCTATCTCCTTTTCTGTATTATCTTTGGTCAGGGCATTCCGGCGGACTGCATCTGAGAAAAACACAAGGATAGAAGAGGTCAGCATGACCATGTGATTTTACTCATAAAACCACCAAAACTTATTTTGGATGCAGAGATACATTTCTTTTTAGTTTAGGAGCACATTCAAAAATTTAGGAGCACCTTCTAAAAAGGCTAGAATAACCTTCCCATTATAAGGAGATATTTGACTATAAAATTTTAACCTTATTAAATGTCAAATTCATAAATTGAGTTAGAATAATAAGAGGCATCTCTTATTAATAAATAAATACTGTAATAATTCATCTTTGCACTGCAGAGGTGGCATATAACAGAAATGTGGCATTTAGTTATATTTACAGACTGTTTAATGAGGCTCAGAAGTGGCATTAATGCATTTCAATTCATGATAATGTTATGATGTTAATGTTTTAAATAGAGTTTGAGAATAGAAATATTAAAACTAAAATAAGATTTTAAAAATGGCCAATACGCTGTTATTAGTGTCAACTGAGGGTGCACCCATAGAACCTGTGGCCGGTTGCATAAACATAGCCGTGACGTAGTCTGACTAAATAGCAATTAGGGCTAATCAGTCTTATTATTTGGATTTAAATTAGTACAATCTACCTTTCTATGTAACATACTTAAAACAATTATGATCAGTCTTGAAGAAAAAAATTCATGACTAACTTTTAAGACTAGTCTTAAAGGTTTATGCAACCGGCCATCGGGTCAGTCGCACTGTAGAGCCCTGGGATGTCACTCCAATTAATGAGTCTCGCCAGCGAAGAGTTCATTGTTCTTTTCAGGACCCGCCCCACGGTGTCTTTAAGAGTCATGCCTCCGACCATTCCAAGAAGAACAGTCTGAAACAAAAAGACATGTACCTTATTAGTTACTTAAGGAATATAGCATGAGTGAGAGTGGGGACTGACTTTTAGGAATGATCTGATTAAACCATAATTTAACTCACCAAATTCTTCTTCTCCTCTGGATTCTTTAATGTCTCCTCCAAACATTGTAGCTCCTCAATAGTTGAAAGTGGGAGCCCAAAATGTGTTGGGTCTGGCGTGAAGTCTGGAACTGCTTGACTGCTGGAGATTTTTTGGAGCTGCACCAGAATGAGCAACTGCTGCCCTCTAATAGAATCGAGCTGGATGAGGATCTCCTTAGCAATTGCTGTAAGACACAAGAAAATGCAGGCATAGCAGATTACTAGCAAAACATTGTACGTAGATATGTCAGAGTAAACCGAGAGAGATCACTTTGTAGAATTCCTACCTGTAGGCACAGCCTCCCGAGAAGACCTGTGTTGTGTGTCATATACTTGTGGTGTGTGCTAAAAGAAAAGAAAAAGATGTTTTAATCTCATCACACATATACCAAAGTGATTTCTTTTTTCTCCATGAGATATAGAATAGCTTTCTTGCCCTTCTTACTTGAAATCCAGTTTGGCCTGATGTCTGACTTCTGCCAGCTGCTGCATGGGTTGGGGTGTCAGTAGGTGTAGCACTCAGGCTGTTGGTAATGGAGACTGGAGACCACTGTGGTGGACTAGGCACTGTGATGTTCGCTGAAAGGGGAGAAGGTCACAGACAACCGTCAACTGTATTTTTACTCAATGACAATTTAGTATTTAAATCTTATAAGTTAACAGTTAATGTTCGGTTAATAAGCTGCAGTTGTCGGTCGGGAAAATTAACTGATATGAACATCCCTAATATATATATATATATATATATATATATATATATATATATATATATATATATATAGATATATTTATATATATTTATTTATTTATTAAGTGAACACACCTAAAAAGCTATCCCCTTGGCATTGATAAGTCAGACAAATCTGAAGTTAATTGCAAACAATATGCAAGTACAAGATCTATGTAGAAGGCTAGTCAGACTTGCTCATTGTTGGCAATTAACTTCAGAGGCGTCTTATAAATGCCAAGGGGATAGCTTTTTAGGTGTATTCACACTTAATAATTTCTTTATATATTAGGAGGATTAACACTAACATTACTTTGAAGTAGGGCTGGGCGATATATCGCATGTGATTGTCACGCGCATTTCGTCAGTAAAGCCGGTTCCCTGATTACCGCTAAATCGCCATCACCTGCTTTCAAATGAAGCGGCATTTAATAGACAGAGCCGTAGATCACTGATAAGCCACGCAATATCGCGTTCATTATCGAAGGCGATACATGCATGAAGGCATGAAGGTAGATAATCATTTTTTGGATAAGCCAAAAAAGGGGTGGCAAAAATCTAATAAATAAAGTGACAAACTTTTTATTAAAAGAACAAAGTTGCACATTAAATAAGGTCTAAAATTAGCATTAGGTACATAAATCGAATCAAATAAATTACAAAATCTTATTGTATGAATTAAATATAATTATTATTTTTTAGAGCTACAAAAAGTTATTTTCTCATTGTCTTAGGTTGTTTGATTAACATTAAGGACACATACTTTAGTAGGTTGATTAAGCTTACTGTCTCTTTAAGACCAAATAAGCACAGATTGGTTTCCGACTCTATACTTACACTTAAGACATAAACAAATGTTTTTATTAGAAAAAGAATACTGTGGAGATCGTTTTGTTTGTATGTGATTGTATGTATTGTATTTTCGCTTGCTTTTTTGAAAGACGTCTCTGCGTGTGTGCACTTTTGAGTGCACTTAAACGCGCGCGAGCACACACACACAGACGGAGAGCGAATTACAAACTGTCGCTCCACATACGTTGTTTTTCATTGCTCTATTCGCCAAATGTATGTTAATGGACTACAGTATGAGACACATAAGCGCAACCTTCTCTAAAGTTTACACATCTGACTGGAGCTGGACCGGACACATTCAATGGCATATGCTTATGTGTGTACAGAAAGCTGCTCATTTTAGCGCCTTTTTGCGATTAAATTGTTTAAAATCACTTGAATGTTAACATTTGCAAGCCTTTGAAACACGTGCAAATTATGAACTTTCCCCATTTAAATTTGCGTATTAATCCGCGAATCACATGCGAGCCGAACCATGGGTCGGATCAACTGCGATTTGTCACAGCACTACCAGCTAACATTTTGTTCCACTTAATTTTCTTCCACAGAACACTTTTAAATATTATTAACGTAAATTGCGTCTAGCCTGGCTAATGCTTTAAGCTGCAACGAAAATAAGCTAACAGCTAGTCAATGCTAGCTTTGTTCGCGCCATAAAAGTTGGAGCCACTTTCATATTACCCAAAATTTGCACAACTTTACTCAGACATGATAAATAATTTGATGTTGTCCTAATTAATAAATCTTAAATGAATTATGAATTCTTTATTTTTGTTTCATCTGGAAAAAAAGTACATGAACATGTCAAAGAAACATGAACAAAGTTTAAACGGATCAACATGTAATCAGCAACAGTTCGAAATATGTAGAGTTAATATAGGATGTGACGGGAACTCGATTGAAACTATGCTCAGCGTGAATGTTGATGCTTTTTAAGGAAACCGAACACAAGACTTACCTCAAGTTCAACGTATGGCGTCGAAAAGGGAATGGATGATTCAGTCAGGCGTCGAGTTTTATCTCACCCGTTGTGCACCCTCCAGTGATGAGCTGAGCGTACGTGCTGACCAGAGCGCTTTCTGCAGTAACCGTTGAAATCGGCTTCATACTGGCAAAAGGATCTGAGCCGAGTATAGCCCTCAAGCCGTGCACCCGATACAGTAGATGGCAGTATGCAACTATGAAGTTGCTTCGCAACCCGCCATTAAAACTCAAAAGAAGAAGCGCTGTATTAGAGGTATAAATAATATAAATACAGTTCTGTTTCTCGCATAAACCGATCGTTTCGTGTCTTAGGATATCAACAAGCAGCAGGGTTTAATTTGGAATTGTCTGTGCATGTTTTGTTTTTTACTGTCTGAGATTTTGTTACGGACAGACTAAAACGGTTGGAGTTAAAAATCTACATTTGTGTTAAAGAAAGTCACCTACATTGAATGGCCTCCATTAAAACCATCCTTGATTTAACATAAGCCAGTCATTTCCAGAAGTGGTCCAGATCATACAGCCAGAGCTGGGTTACCAGTCACGGTGAACATGAATCGGCCCAGTGCTTACAGCCGTAACAAAAATGCATGTGCCAGAGCGAGCTGCGGGGCACAATCGGCCCGTTTAACACACGCCGATGCCGAGTCTTAGCCGCAGGTGCCGCAGGGCAGCCGAGCTCGGGCCGATTATACATGCTAGCTGGGACGTAGCTCACGGAGCGTTTGCTCATCGGGAAAATGTCGCCGAGACGTCGGCCTCTGATCGCGAATGCTCTCTGGCCGATGCGTGGACGATGCAAAGCTGTAAATACTGGCCGCTGTGCAGGGGCTTTATATGGCCTTTATTTATTTAGGCTGAACCTTTCAGGCTACACCGAGATAGCACATCGACACAGAATCAACCTAGAATCGATGTTTCTCACGACATCAAAGACCAACGTCACACACGCCATTCAAAACTAACGGAAAATCGACGCGGATCGTTTGCTTACCTTATGCTGAAACGATGCTGATTTCAGTTGGGCTAAAGTTTTACACAGTTAACACACTTTCGTTTTTAAAAATCTCAAATACTTAATACTAATAGATAAATGAGCATGCTTATGTAATAATCACACATCACATTCAGTTAACATTGTTTTAATATTTACAAAATACAGTTACATATAGCCTGCATGTTTAGCCTCCTATACAAACCGTCAATATGACTAATAGAGAAGGCATTTACATTCAAATACAGAGTATTACATGAAAATTACAGGCTTAACAGTCTCAAGTTAAATATTTACTCATGAACAAAACTGGTCATGTTCTTTTGTACATGTTATTTTTATTGGAGCACAAAAGGAAATGTAAGGCAGAACATCAAGAGACTGACAGTCTCAGTCATAATTCACTATCACAGTTTCTTTTCTAATGGTGACTGAGACTGTGACTCTCTCCTTTTGTGTTCCACAAAAATAAGACATATGGGTGAGTAGATGGTTTATAAAGAAATCTTACCCTTGAAAACGGAGGACAGAAGAATATAGCAGATGAATTGGTTTTCCTTTGTAATTAAAATGTAAGTTCCTCGCTCTTGTATTATCAGGAATGTAAACTCCTTGGGTGAAAAAGGTGACAAAGATGTAACCCACAATTTCAATAGCATAGACAAAACTATTTTTAATTACTTTAAAAAAAAAAAAAAAAAAAACATATTATGGGTCAAAAAAGAGGTTTAACCCAAACTGAAAAATCATTAAATGCCCATGAGAAGGATGCAATACTAGAGAAACCGGAAAATTAAAGTATGACCATTAGACGAGAAATACTGATTGGGTCAGCAGGGTCCAGCCAATCCCTCGTTAACAATTAAATATCACTTGTTTATATATTGATTATACACAAAATGAATAGCAGTTAATAAGATAGACGTGGTTTGTCATTGGTAAAATGAGACTGGAAATTTAATCAGGATATTGTCTCAAATTATGCATGTGCTGTATAATATATAGTATTATTGTAGCAAAACTGAGCTCCTGTGACAGTGGAATCTGTAGAGAATATTTCAGTAAAGTCACTGAGAAAATGTATTAGGATTTTCAAACTTGTAGTTTTCTTTTCTTTTCTCTCTCACAACCACAACAGTTAAATTTGTACTAATCGAATTCAAATTATTCTCAAAGGCTCAAATTTTTGCTGATCATTCAAATAAATGACCTGTAATGAAAAAAATCCTATCATCCATAAAAATGACTTCTATCCCTCTCTAACATAGTCTTAAATATTAATTGTAAAATAGTAGCATTTATAATAAATTATTGGCTTCTTTTCATTTCTTGCCAAAACCATAATTCTACAGTGCAAGGCAATTTTGGGGTGGTGCTGTGTTGATTACTGATTGATTAATAACGACAAGAAAATGTTTATCACTGCATAGAGCACATGTTTGAGTGGGATGTCACATACTGATATGTCATATGTGAGATCTCGCATACTTCACACTTTTGATACAGGTGTGCTGCAACTGTAGAATAAGGTGTGGTCACACTACGCTTTTCATTCCATTGACCTCCATTCATATGCAGACAAATGCGGGAGACCAGAAACACAAGCTCATGCAAAAAGTTTGGTTTGGAACTCTGACCTGCGAATTCACATCACACGACTATATGTAAAGAGTACAAAATCGCTACAAGGTGTGAACTAATGGCTAAATTAAAAAAAAAGTGTAGTAAAGTCGAGTAGACTGTATATTTTTATATTTTGAATATACTATTTGTTAAATGTTGAATTCATGTTTATAAAAAAGACTCTGCAGACGTCATATCACGCCAGTTACAGTGTCCGAAGAAATTTCGCATGCTCAAAGTAATGTGTCCGCAGCTTAAATGTGAGCATATGAATATCTTAATTTCTGTTTCGTAGAATAGGACTTGTGCACCACCAGAAAATAATTTGAAAAGGTTTAACTGTTGTGTTGTTTGTAAGAGAAAAAGAGAGAGAAAAGTTTGCAACGTCTAAAAAACATTGTGTGATTATTCTTTACAACTAGAAATCCCAGTGTCACAGGTGCTCAGTTTTGCTATAGTAATACCCTCACAGAACATGGTAGTAATCAGCCATCCATGCAAAAGCAGAGGTCAGTGTGGTGTACTGTTGGTACATCTGTCCAGGCCAAGATCTGATGTCTTCATGCCTTCAGCTGGGGATCCCAGAGACCCTGCAATAAAAATAGTAGAGTTCAAAATCCATTGTACATGCCCATTACAAAGTATCGCATCTGGTAACATAAATCAACATTCCAGGTTCAATTTAACTTTAGCTCAATAGACGATATTTGTAGCATATTGCCCAAAAGAAACAGTTTTGACTTGCACTCTGAATATTCCTTTAATATGGCATTTTGTGAGAGGCCTTGTCACATTTTCTTCTACAAGTAATTTTTATTCAAAATTAATGATTAATGTAAAATATAAAGAATTCATGCATTTACAAACCTCATTTGGATAAATATGATGGTTTACACAGGAAAGCCTGTCAGTGATGGGCTGTAATGAAAAAGAAAAGACACATAACATATATACCTATCAAAATAGACTAATACGGATTGAAGTTGTGATCAGTCTCTTGATCTCGGTAGTGGCAGCTATTGGGGAAACTCACCATCTTCACGGCATCAAGGCCACGTCCTGAAGAATCTCAGCGCCAAACGCTGGGGATCACATCTCATCTGGTAACAAGAGCACAGCCATAATTGTAAGAACTCTAATGACATCTTTACCCCCTGATATTGTATTGGTGATTTTAATTCAAACATTTTAGAGGCCTAAAGCTGTCGACCCCCTGAACCAGTCAGCATTTAAAGTATTTAAGTATTTGGTAACACTTTACAATAAGGTCCATTAGTTAACATTAGATACTAATACATTATTAAAATCTTGTTAACATTAGTTAAAGCACTGTGAACTAACATGAATACATAACTGTATTTTCATTAACTAACATTAACAAAAATTAGTAAATACAGCAACAAATGTATTGCTCATAGTTAGTTCATGTTAGTTAATACATTAACTAATGTTTAACAAATGAAACTTCTTGTAAAGAGTTACCAAATATTTAGTAAAACGTATTTAAGAATGTATCAGTAAAAAATACATATAAATAAATAACTCAAAAAAGACCTAGAGAAAATATATTAATGACCATAACATCCTGTTATCATAATAGTTTATCATAACTAGAACCACTAAAACATTATTTGTCACCTCATCTCATTTCGCTGATTATTTTATGCTAAAGGATTTTTTCACAGACACTCTCACTGAAACAACCAGGGGTTAAAGGGTTAGTTCATCCAAAAATAAAAAGAATGTCATTAATTACTCACCCTCATGTCGTTCCACACCTGTAAGACCTTCATTCATCTTCTGAACACAAATTAAGATATTTTTGTTGAAATCCGATGGCTCTGTGAGGCCTGCATAGCCAGCAATGACATTTCCTCTCTCAAGATCCATTAATGTACTAAAAACATATTTAAATCAGTTCATGTGAGTACAGTGGTTCAATATTAATATTATAAAGCCACTAGAATATTTTTGGTGTGCCAAAAAACAAAATAACGACTTATATAGTGATGGCCGATTTCAAAACACTGCTTCAGGAAGCATTGGAGCGTTATGAATCAGCGTATCGAATCAGCGGTTCGAAGCGACAAAGTCACGTGATTTCAGCAGTTTGACACGATCCGAATCATGATTCGATACACTGCTTCAGGAAGCTTTGGAGTGTTATGAATCAGTGTTTTGAAATCAGCCATCACTATATAAGTCGTTATTTTGTTTTTTGGCACACCAAAAATATTCTCGTCGCTTTATAATATTAATATTGAACCACTGTACTCACATGAACTGATTTAAATATGTTTTTAGTACATTAATGGATCTTGAGAGAGGAAATGTCATTGCTGGCTATGCAGGCCTCACTGAGCCATCGGATTTCAACAAAAATATCTTAATTTGTGTTCTGAAGATTAATGAAGATCTTGCGGGTGTGGAACGACATGAGGGTAAGTAATTAATGGCGTTATTTTCATTTTTGGGTGAACTAACCCTTTAATGATTTTAAAATGTGATTTTTTTTTTTTTTTTTTTTTTTTTAAAAAAAAAAAAAAAAATCTTACAGACCCAAACTTTTGAACAGTAGTGTATGTTTGAGGATTTGCTTACTGGTTATATGGTTTTTAGCCTGAGATTTTCTTGGACAGGAGTGCAGGCCATCAGCATGGAAGAATCTAGAAACATAACAAACAGTTTATCACAGAGCTTATATGATGTCAGGTTCATTAGAATCAAACCAGCTACAGCAAAGGTGAAATGCAGGTAAGAGAAAGTAGAATAAACAGAATATATAAACAAAAATTTATTAACTAAATTTGTTTTAGGCTTACTTCATTTTATATTGATCTGTGTTACTTACGTTTGGATGTCAGAACCTTACAAACTGTAAAATTAAAAAATAACATGCATGGTGATATAGGTAAAATATTTTGTGGGGCAACACTTTGGAGTGGGAAACATATTTACTATTAACTTTTGCCTCAAACTCTTAATATACTGCTTATTAATAGACCGTAAGGTAGTTACAGCATTTAAGGGTGGATATCAGGTGGGATTTAGGGATGTTGTAGAATAAGGTCATGCAGAATAAGGCATTGATATCTGTAATAACAGCCAATATGCAAGCTAATAAGCAACTAGTTTAAAGTGAGAATTGTTCCCCATACTAAAGTGTTACCCTTTGTGGAAAAAATGCGTATGAAGTTATTTAATGAGCTTTCTCAGTTCACCTGAGTTTCCTAAAGTTACTCCTGTCAGCAGCTCTTCCTCCTCCGGTGTTGTAGATTTGTTCACTCCTGAAATCACAGAACATTTTTTCTTCAATGTGATTGGTATTAAATGATTAAACATTAAATGTAATCGAGGTAATTTTTTTACCATGAGAGATCATTTCATTTCGTTTCATTTGATTTTCGCGCTTCCTGTAAGTGATGTCATATAGCAGTTATATAAATTGGCTCACTTTCAATTACCCATTGACAGATTACCAACAAAACCTTAGCAAAACTATCAAAGCCTCTCTTCTGAACATAAAGATGTGATTAAAAACGCAAACTTTCATAAGAGCTCGGTACATTAGCCAAACTGAAAACGGTTATGCTAACGGACTTTTTCGAAGAAAATAAACTATTTCAATAAAGTAAATATTCGACAGAAGCGTGTCAATTACAGGTAAGAAACGTATCCAGAACAGTTTTATATTATTTATGTGATTTTAGGGACTAAACTCACCCGAAAGCAGAGAAAGCAACAGCGAGAGACGGAGATTTTGCAGCTTGTCCGTTACTGCGGTTCACCGTTACCATGGTAACTTCTCCAGTGTTTGAACGTTCAAAGTCAAAGTCACGCAGCATTTTAAACATCTAACATTACCAGTTTAATGACTTGATCCGTTTATTTTGCAGAGGACGGGATATGTTCAGATAATTTGGCTACTTACAAAAACTTTTCTGAACTAAACAAGTTGGGCTAACCTCGCATTCCGCTGCTCATCTGCCCTTCGCCTCCGAGAAATTGAGATTACAAACTGCCTGTAGTAAACCGAGTGCCAGTAACTTTTAAGTGTCACAGAATTATAAAAAGATTTTTCTAATTTACTTAAAGTGAAAACTTACCTGAAAACCACAGATGTCGCCGGAGTCGCCATTTCTCTCGTCGGTTGCAGAGATGAATGGTCACGCGCAGAAAAGCGCGGCATATCGGCCTGCAGTCGTGATCCGACCCAAAGCCGACGAGCTGGAGATAGAGCTTTGACTGAAGACACGCGCCTATGCCTGGCCGATCCTTATTAGATGTTACAGATATGAGGCCGACGTTCCGCTCTGCGGCCGACGTCGGCCACATGTATGTGTGCTATCTGGGAGTATTTGGGCCGGAAACGCTTTCCAGCCGCATTTCGGGGGCTTAACTCCAACCGCTCCGTGTTCCACCAGGCCAATCCTCTTTGGGTCCTTTAACATTTTTTTGTCCTTCACAAAGTTATCCAAGCCCACACTTACTTGGTTTTCTTTTACCCATTTTATTAGCACGTACATGGCAACAGCTTTCTTGATTTTAATGTTTACTATATCTACTTCGAGTTGCCTTAGCAACAGGCAGCAAAAAGAGCGCCAATCGTAGCCAATCAGATCCGTCAAATCGAAATTCTCCACTCGCGTCATTTCTTTCGTTTGGCGCCCACACACTCTGAAGAAGAAGAAGAAGACGAGTTCAGGTCGAAGTACTTTTGATATAGTAATAGATCAGAGTGACGTTAGAGGACTTTGAAATGGAGCCGTTGAAGAAAAGGAGGAGGTTATATAGAAGATATTTGCGAGATGACAACGAACCTGTACCCCGGACGACAAAATATCATATGGAGAAAATTGGTAATGTGGACTAACGTTATCTACTAATGCTCGACAGCGATCCAGTCGCATTTGTCACTAAAAATAGATGCGTCCGAAAAAAATGTCTTTAGATTTTTTTAATGAAATGAAAGATCATGTTTATTAAAATTTAAAAGACTATAATTTCATTAAATAAATACGAGCACAACGTTTCAAAGAACAAAAACGGGATGCTGTTGCACTTTCTGTAGAAACCGTTCATGGCAATTTGCATTCAATTAATTATACGCGTTTATGCCACTTTAGTAAGTTATGACTGTTTAAAAAAAATTTTGTAATATGTTGTTGATGGTTTTTTATCTCCTTAGTCTTTTGAATGAACAGCCGGTAATAGTAAGGGTAACGTAGATTTTTTTTAACCACTGTCATTTTCAGGAAATATCAACGTCATCTATCAGCGTAATGTTGTGATTAACAGAATCAAGTGTTTCTGAGTAATAAATGTCTAACATATTTTATTTGCAAGTTTTAAATAAATACCAAAGACCTAATATTATTGACTTTATTTCAGATCCAATTGATGATGGAGACAGGTAAAAATACATATATCAGTAAAGTGATGTTCTGTTTATCCTTTTTTTGGATCTATTAGAGATATTTATGCAAATATGAATTACTCTGAAATAAACAATATCTATGCAGCTGTAATTCTGATTCAATTGAAGATAACAGCATTTGGAATCATCCAGAGGTAAGATCACATTTGTACATAGCACACTTATAAGGGTTGTACTAGTGCAGAAATCACGTATTCATTGAACTCACTTATTGCATTGAAATGTATTATTTTCTCTCCTCTTTTACAGCAGTCCATTGATGACCACGCAAATAGAGACAGTGATGCTACAGGTGCTGCAAGTTTGGACTCTGACATTGAGGTGCGTTCAAAGTTTTTACATCTAAGAAATAGTGGTCTTGCGTGATGTTTAGGGTGATCTCTCACAGCCTAGACAGAAGATACATGTTGTGCTTATGAAGCTAAATGTTAAATTGTCTTTATATAATGTTGTTTTTTCTTCAGCAACCCATTGGGCACGCTGTAGATGACAGTGATGAGGAAGAGTGGAGACCAAACGATGAACCACAAGTATGATAGCTCACTCTTTTTCTCATTTCTAACTCCTATAATGACTGAGATTCCACTTTAAATAATTGGTGAATATTTTCTCTCCTCTTTTACAGCAGTCCATTGATGACCATGCAAATAGAGACAGTGATGCTACAGGTGCTGCAAGTTTGGACTCTGACATTGAGGTGCGTTCAAAATTTTTACATCTAAGAAATAGTGGTCTTGCGTGATGTTTAGGGTGATCTCTCACAGCCTAGACAGAAGATACATGTTGTGCTTATGAAGCTAAATGATAAATTGTCTTTATAAAATGTAGTTTTTTCTTCAGCAACCCACTGGGCACCAGTGTTAATTTCGTTGATGAATAATTTTCGTCATAATTTTCGTCAACGACATTTTTTCACGGACGAAAACGAGACGATGACTAAATAAAATGCGTTTTGAATGACTAAAACTATGACTAAAATCTACTCTAATTTTCGTCAACGAATAAAAACGAGACGAAAATGAAAGAAAGGGACGATTTGGGAAGATATCCAGTCAGAACTGCGGTCCTGTGTGGAAGATGCGCACATTTGAATTGTAATGTGCTGATCTAACCGCGAGAAACGCGGCGCTGTTGCGCCCTCTACAGGCTCGCGCAGCAGCACATCTGACTGCTGCGCAATTAATGAATAGCGCATATTTATGCCATCCAATTGCTTATAAGCTAATGTTGATGAATTATGACAATGTTTACTACACGATGTTTATATGGAAGCATGTTTTAGACGGTTGTAAGAATGCATATTTATCTCCCTCATGAGCAGCCTGCTACAGTGCAGACTGCAGACATTTTAGAATAAGAGTGTATTTCGGGATTGTTTATAATTATTATTTTTTTCCTGGTCATTATTGTTATTTTGTTTAAACAATAAACTGTATTTAATTTAATTTCTGTTTAATTCATAGTAAACTACTGTATCTTCTGTCACAGGAAGGAAAGACTAAGAACATTATTTGACACATTATTCAATATATTTTACAAGTATAAGGGTTATTATAGTTAACTAAACCTAAAACCAAAGAAATCTTCATTACTTGAAAGAAACATTAACTGAAATAAAAGATAAATATATAAAAATGTAAACTTATTTTATTTAATAGTTTCTAAGCTTTAGCTTAACCTGAGGTATTAAAATAAACAAAAAATAAAAACTTATAGACATTTAAAAGCAAAAACTAAAAGACATAAACACAAAAAATTACTAAAACTTTTAACTAAAATTACAATGAAAGCAGGAAAAACTAAAAATCAAATCTAATAAAAATTTTTAAATGAAATCTATAATAGTAGCCTACCTCAATGATAAGTGTGTCAATCCCTGAAAAGTACTGAATTTTGCTCTTTCGCGTGTTTTTGCACTTGAACGGTCAAAAACCGTCCGCTTTGGTGAGCAAAGTACAGTTGGGTGAACATAAACAGTTTGGGGAATATCAGATGTACCTATATCAGTGTATTGGATCTGTGGAAGCATTTTTATTGGAAATGCTTAATGCTTACAATTTAACTAAATTAGATTTTAGTCGACTAATTCTACTGTAGATTTAGTCGACTAAAATCTTATGATATTTAGTCGACTAAAACTAGACTAAAACTAAAACAATTTCCAATGACTAAAATATGACTAAAACTAAATGGCATTTTAGTCAAAAGACTATGACTAAAACTAAATCAAAATTTGCTGTCAAAATTAACACTGCTGGGCACGCTGTAGATGACAGTGATGAGGAAGAGTGGAGACCAAACGATGAACCACAAGTATGATAGCTCACTCTTTTTCTCATTTCTAACTCCTATAATGACTGAGATTCCACTTTAAATAATTGGTGAATATTTTCTCTCCTCTTTTACAGCAGTCCATTGATGACCACGCAAATAGAGACAGTGATGCTACGGGTGCTGCAAGTTTGGACTCTGACATTGAGGTGCGTTCAAAGTTTTTACATCTGAGAAATAGTGGTCTTACTTGGCATGCTCATTTCGGTTAATTTTCCCAACCGACACTCGTTATCCGATTTTTGACTGTTAACTGATAAGATCATAATATTGAATTGGCATTAAATAAAAAATACAATTGACGAGTGTCTGTGTCTTCCACAGGTTTATTTTAATATACAAACAGCAGCATAGAACAGATCAACAACAGAACATGGATTCACATTATCAAATTTTCACGCACCTGCAGCGTTTCTGACATCAGAAAAACTTAATAAAATAATATAAATAAAAAGCATAAAATAAATAGGTCTACACTAGATATTTTTCACTTAAATATTTAACAAATTAAGATGACAAAAAACGAAAACACAGTGAATCCATTTGAAGTTTTGTACAACCTGTATTTTAGAC
The DNA here is from genome assembly GCF_024489055.1 of Chanodichthys erythropterus. Taxonomy (NCBI): domain Eukaryota; kingdom Metazoa; phylum Chordata; class Actinopteri; order Cypriniformes; family Xenocyprididae; genus Chanodichthys; species Chanodichthys erythropterus. Next base: position 3,057,489 of record NC_090234.1, read on the forward strand.
ATTTTTTCCAATAAATAAAAATAGCAGGCCTACCTCAATCCACACATTGTCTAGTTTTATTTAAAAAAAGTAACATGTCTAGGTGTTGTGGGCTTAGTCTGGAGCGCCTGTTGGCCGTTAGACCCGTGGTAGAAAACACCCTCTCAGATAGCACTGATGTCCCGGGAGTACAAAGATACACTGCACACGTAAGCAGGGTGTAAGCAGCACATTTTTTTCTGCGCCCATGTTAACAGATTAGTGAATTCACACCGAACGCAGAGGCAGCACATCGCAGCAGCAGAGCAGGAGCAGCAGCTTCTCACAGATTCTCAAAGCATTGTTTAGTGGTTGTGTGATCGAGATGGAACGATTAAACGCAAGGCTCGAAATTGCTACCATTTTGGTCACATATGCGCCTGAAATTGAATCTATGCTATCTCAAAAAATATTGGGAGCATTTGTGCGTTTGCACCAAAAGAAAGTGCCCTTTTATTTCACAGAAAAATTCTGCATATTTCTTTGTCAAATTTAAATGTATGTTTTATGTCAAATAATAAATAGTAACAAAATTTGAATTTTAAATCAAATCCTCAAAAATTCACTTAAAGGAGATCTTCCATATGGTGTTTTGGTGGGAGGAGGTTGTTTCAGTTTCAGCTTCTTAACCCTCATCCTGCACTCTGCAGGAATAGCAGAGATAAAAAGACTAGGTCAAATTTAAGTACAACAGTGACAGGGGTTTAACATTGTTATTAAGGCAAGATTTTAATTGTAATTTGTATTATTACACTTGCAAGAGTTAGAAAAACAGAACACATTTAGATAAATATTCCCTCAGTTTATAAACCGTGATCACGAACTGTTCCCTCGGTTTAACAAATCGTGCCCAAGGATTAATAAATACCCACAAATTTCCAATCCGTGCGCTCAGATTTTGCAAACCGTACCCTCAGTTTTTAAATCCGTGCCCACAAATTCACAATCCGTGCACACGGGTTTGTAAAAACTTTACTCTTAAAAGAAGAACAGAAAACTCCTGGATAGCCTACATGTTAACGAATCTTATTGTTTTATTGTGTATTATTCATCAAATCACTGCTCAAAAAATGAAAGGAACACTTTTTAATCAGAGAATAGCATCAAGTCATTTAAACCCCCGGTATATTGATCTGGTCAGTTAAGTAGCAGAGGGGGTTGTTAATCAGTTTCAGCTGCTTTGGTGTTAATGAAACTAACAACAGGTGCACTAGATGGGCAACGAGACGACCCCCAAAACAGGAATGGTTTTACAGGTGGAGGCCACTGACATTTTTTTGTACCAGGCAGCTCCACGGTAACGGGCAGTGAGCACAGGGCCCACTAGAGGATGTCGGCCCCTCAGGCCACCCTCATGAAGTCTGTAACTGATTGTTTGGTCAGAGATATTCACACCAGTGGCCTGCTGGAGGTCAATTTATAGGGCTCTGGTAGTACTCATCCTGTTCCTCCTCCTTTCTGTCTCCTGGAATCCCCTCGTGCTCTTGAGACTGTGCTGGAGACACAGCAAACCTTTGAACAATGGCACGTATTGATGTCCATCCTGGAGGAGTTGGACTGCCTGTGCAACCTCTGTAGAGTCCAGGTATTGCTACCAGTAGTGACACTGACCCTAGCCAAATGCAAAACTGGTGAAAACAGTCAGAAAAGATGAGTTGGGAAAGAAAATGTCAGTGGCCTCCACCTGTAAAACCATTCCTGTTTTGGAGGACGTCTCATTGTTGCCCATCTAGTGCACCTGTTAGTTTCATTAACACCAAAGCAGCTGAAACTGATTAATGTATTTATCATAATTCTGATTTATCATAAAATAATTAATGAATGCTTTATTTTTATAAGTTTTTACCAGTTTTATAAATGTTTGTGTACTATTCATTCTTAACATGAAGACTTGTTTTGGTGATTTTATATAATACTTTTTGGCCAAAATGGACTTTAAAAGATACAAATAATGACTCTCTCTCACACACATCCTTTTTATACTACTTTGTGGAGTCCAAATATCTTCACTCTTCAAAAAGATAGCAATATAAGGAATTTATGATGATAACAAAATAATGAATTTAAAGAAGCCTCTTCTCATCATGGCCGCATTTATTTGATCAAAAATACCGGAAAAAAAGTAAAAATGTAAAATTCTTGCAATTTAAAATAACTGTGATCTATTGTAATACACTTCCTCAATAGTGACTGACAACCTAAGTTTGTTTCGTTGTCAGAGTTATGCATGTAAGGCTTCACTGATTAATGTTATTATTAAATGACTAGGTCAATTATACCACTGCATTCAGCCAGAGAGCAAATAATGATAACCTAATCTGTAGGCTGCATTTATTTGGTTTTGCTTCTCCTGTCGCAACGCTGACAGTGGCGTCATCCAACTCTATCGTTTTTCAGAAAGTTTAGGAAATTCTCCATTTTGTAAAATAAAGATTATTTATTTACAATAGCATATGCATCGCATCTAAATAGGTGGTCTAGTTGAATCTGTCACAAAGATTGGAGTTTTTACAAACCTGTTGTAAATTTGTGGGAACGGTTTTAAAAACCGAGGGTACGGTTTGCAAAATCTGAGCGCACGGATTGGAAATTCGTGGCTACGGTTTATTAATCCATGGGCACGATTTGTTAAACTGAGGGTACAGTTAAAGAATTTGTGATCACGGTTTATAAACTGAGGGAACGGATTGCAAAACCGTCGACACGGGTTGTTTTTTTTTTTCTCCTATAGGTGACATGCAGGGCTCCGTACATAATAATCAATGAATTATTGGAAAAAAATTCCATTTAGAGAAAGAGATCGTAAAATAAATACAACATCTGGTTCTGCAGCACATCATTCTCCTACATTTCAACCACAAGTACTATAACTTATTGGGATTCTGTTTTTTGTTCCAGGTTAATGATGACATGATGAGGTCCCCACTGTACAAAGGAGCATTGGTTACTCTTGGACAAACCATTCTACTTCTGATGGCCTTTGCTGGAACTGTTGGATTGACGCAAGATGGTTTGAAAACACTTCTCCAAATGTTAATTATCATATTACCACAAGATTCCCACTTGCCAGCCACCAAATACCTCTTAAAAAAACTTTTCAAAACTGGGAAATATGATTTTCATGTTTATTGCCCCAACTGCTGTTGTGTTTTGGAAAATAATGAATGCAAGGCATGCAATCAGTTTTTTGAAAAACCCAAATTGGTGAAAAATGGTAACTTCTTTTTTACACTTCCGCTTATCGGCCAACTGAAACATGTCCTAGAGACTTTGAATCTCGGAGAGTCATTGAACTACAGAAAGACCAGGCCAAGTAACTCTGACACAATTTCAGACATTATGGACGGAAAATTGTACGAAGAAATGTGCAAAAAGTCAAATTTAAAAAAAGATTACTCTTTTAGCTTTACTTTTAATTCTGACGGTGTACCTATCTTCAAATCCTCCTCTTTTTCGATCTGGCCCTTGTTGTGTTACATAAATGAGCTCCCACCTAATATAAGGAAAAAGAACATGTTTTTAACAGGACTATGGTTTGGTGTGAAAAAACCAACAATCTCCACATTTTTTAGACCATTTATCAACGAAATGAAAACTCTTGGTTCAGCAGGTTTTGAGTGGTGTTTAAAGGGGAAAATTATAAAATCTTACGTGTATGCTGTAATTTGTTCGTGTGATAGTGTGGCTCGGGTTATGATACAAAATATCAAGCAATTTAATGGGAAATTTGGCTGCAACTGGTGTCTACATCCAGGGGAAAGAGTCGAGAAAGGTAAAGGAAATGTTCAAGTGTATCCATACATGGAAGAAGTGACCGAACGCTCTCACAAAGATATGGTTCAATGTGGAAGTAATGTAGTGGTTGGTGAAACCTTTGGTGTGAAAGGACCCACACCTTTGATGTCGCTGCCTTTTTTTGACATTGTCTCTGGATTTATTGTTGACTCCATGCATTGCATTGATTTAGGCGTGATGAGACAGCTGTCTACCCTGTGGTTCGACAGTTCTTACCATAGAGAGCCCTGGTATATTGGAACAAGGATCAATGAGATAGATAAGAAGATGGAACATTTTCAACCTCCATCTAACATCACAAGAATGCCTAGATCTATCCTAACCAGAGCCTACTGGAAAGCCTCAGAATGGCGAGCTTTTCTCTTGTTTTATGCTCCCATTGTTTTAAAATCTGTTCTTCCATGTAGATTTTTTGAGCACTTCCTCCTTTTGTGCCAAGCAATTTTTGTCTTGCAAACAACAACAATAACACAGCTGGAGCTCTTTTATGCATCTCAACACCTGAATGAGTTTGTGCGGAATTTTGAGACCTTGTATGGTAAATCACATATGACATACAATGTTCACATTCTTCTTCATCTTAGTGACAGTGTCAGAAACTGGGGCCCCTTATGGTGCTATAGTGCATACAGTTTTGAAGGATGCAATGGATTTCTGCTGAAACTATACAATGGTACACAGTCTGTACCCTTACAGATAGTAAGATCTTTTCTCTTACTAAAACAAGTAGAATGCATTGGCAAGATTGTGATGACAAATGCTCACCCTAGAGTGAAGCAGCTGTTTGACACAGTGCTCGATGGTTATAGTACAACTAAACATGCAAGAAGAGTGAACGGCACTGTGCTTTTTGGACACGGTTGCTTTAGAGCTCTTGATCTATACGAAAGGGATGCTATTGAGCAACATCTCGGATACCCTGTCAGAGATCAAGCTATGTTTTACCACAAAGCTGTAGTTAACTCTCAAATATTTCTGAGCATTAATTACAGAAGAAAACTCAAAAGGGATAACACTCTGGTCAAGATATCTGATGGCAGTGTTTGCCAGATAGTCTCATTTGCCAATGCTGTGAGTAACACTGGCTGTGAACATGCATTATGTCTAGTGAGAAAGTGTGTGTCAAAACCAAGATTGTATCTTCAAGCCTACTATGGTGAATCTAGGTGCCAGATTAAGCATGTAATGTCAATACCATCTGAATTTGGTGATTTGATTGCTCTGGACATATGCCAACTTTCAGAAAAATGCATAGTGTATAGAAAAGAAAGTGGTTGTGTTCTTTTTTGCTTAATGCCAAACACTTTTGAGCGAGATTAACATCTGAGCATGCCTGGTTACTTTGGCAGGCAGTAAGGTTCAAATTTAAGAGCAAGGATTTGTCTTGAGAAATCATTATACTAAAGCCAGTAGCTACTGACTTACCCACTGATAGGCCGGCAGTGGATCTGTATAAGCACTTTCCTCACATGGCAGACGACTCACTCTCCTCACACAGCCACTGACTCTCCTCACACTGCGGGCGACTCACTCTTCTCACACAGCCACCGACTCTTCTCACACTGCGGGCGACTCACTCTTCTCACACAGCCACCGACTCTTCTCACACTGCGGGCGACTCACTCTCCTCACACAGCCACTGACTCTCCTCACACTGCGGGCGACTCACTCTCCTCACACAGCCACTGACTCTCCTCACACTGCCACCGACTCTTCTCACACAGCCACTGACTCTCCTCACACTGCGGGCGACTCACTCTCCTCACACAGCCACCGACTCTTCTCACACTGCGGGCGACTCACTCTCCTCACACAGCCACTGACTCTCCTCACACAGCCACTGACTCTCCTCACACTGCGGGCGACTCACTCTCCTCACACAGCCACCGACTCTTCTCACACTGCGGGCGACTCACTCTCCTCACACAGCCACTGACTCTCCTCACACAGCCACTGACTCTCCTCACACTGCGGGCGACTCACTCTCCTCACACAGCCACCGACTCTTCTCACACAGCCACTCACTCTCCTCACACTGTGGGCGACTCACTCTCCTCACACAGCCACCGACTCTTCTCACACAGCCACTGACTCTCCTCACACTGCGGGCGACTCACTCTTCTCACACAGCCACTGACTCTCCTCACACTGCGGGCGACTCACTCTCCTCACACAGCCACCGACTCTTCTCACACAGCCACTCACTCTCCTCACACTGTGGGCGACTCACTCTCCTCACACAGCCACCGACTCTTCTCACACAGCCACTCACTCTCCTCACACTGTGGGCGACTCACTCTCCTCACACAGCCACCGACTCTTCTCACACAGCCACTCACTCTCCTCACACTGTGGGCGACTCACTCTCCTCACACAGCCACTGACTCTCTCACACTGCCACTCACTCTCCTCACACAGCCACTGACTCTCCTCACACAGCCACTCACTCTCCTCACACTGAGGGCGACTGACTCTCCTCACACAGCCACTGACTCTCCTCACACTGCACACTGGGCGACTCACTCTCCTCACACAGCCACCTACTCTCTCCTCACACAGCCACTGACTCTCCTCACACTGCGGGCGACTCACTCTTCTCACACAGCCACTGACTCTCCTCACACTGCGGGCGACTCACTCTCCTCACACAGCCACCGACTCTTCTCACACAGCCACTGACTCTCCTCACACTGCGGACGACTGACTCTCCTCACACAGCCACTGACTCTCCTCACACTGCGGGCGACTCACTCTCCTCACACAGCCACCGACTCTTCTCACACAGCCACTCACTCTCCTCACACAGCCACTCACTCTCCTCACACTGCGGGCGACTCACTCTCCTCACACAGCCACTGACTCTCCTCACACAGCCACTCACTCTCCTCACACAGCCACCGACTCTCCTCACACTGCGTGCGACTCATTCTCCTCACACAGCGCGCTACTCACTCTTCTCACACAGCCACTGACTCTCCTCACACAGCCACTGACTCTCCTCACACTGCGGACGACTGACTCTCCTCACACAGCCACCGACTCTTCTCACACAGCCACTGACTCTCCTCACACTGCGGGCGACTCACTCTCCTCACACAGCCACTGACTCTCCTCACACAGCCACTGACTCTCCTCACACTGCGGGCGACTCACTCTCCTCACACAGCCACTGACTCTCCTCACACTGCGGGCGACTCACTCTCCTCACACAGCCACTGACTCTCCTCACACTGCGGGCGACTCACTCTCCTCACACAGCCACCGACTCTCCTCACACTGCGGGCGACTCACTCTCCTCACACAGCCACCGACTCTCCTCACACTGTGGGCGACTGACTCTCCTCACACAGCCACTGACTCTCCTCACACAGCCACTGACTCTCCTCACACTGTGGGCGACTCACTCTCCTCACACAGCCACCGACTCTTCTCACACAGCCACCGACTCTCCTCACACTGCGGGCGACTCACTCTCCTCACACAGCCACTCACTCTCCTCACACAGCCACTCACTCTCCTCACACAGCCACTCACTCTCCTAACACAGCCACTCACTCTCCTCACACAGCCACTGACTCTCCTCACACAGCCACCGACTCTCCTCACACTGTGGGCGACTGACTCTCCTCACACAGCCACTGACTCTCCTCACACTGAGGGCGACTGACTCTCCTCACACAGCCACTGCTCACACTGAGCCTCACTCTTCTCACACAGCCACTGACTCTCCTCACACAGCCACTGACTCTCCTCACACTGCGGGCGACTCACTCTCCTCACACAGCCACTGACTCTCCTCACACTGCGGGCGACTCACTCTCCTCACACAGCCACCGACTCTCCTCACACTGCGGGTGACTCACTCTCCTCACACAGCCACTGACTCTCCTCACACAGCCACCGACTCTCCTCACACTGTGGGCGACTGACTCTCCTCACACAGCCACTGACTCTCCTCACACTGTGGGCGACTGACTCTCCTCACACAGCCACTGACTCTCCTCACACTGCGGGCGACTCACTCTCCTCACACAGCCACCGACTCTTCTCACACAGCCACTGACTCTCCTCACACTGCGGGCGACTCACTCTCCTCACACAGCCACTGACTCTCCTCACACTGCGGGCGACTCACTCTCCTCACACAGCCACTGACTCTCCTCACACAGCCACTGACTCTCCTCACACTGTGGGCGACTGACTCTCCTCACACAGCCACTGACTCTCCTCACACTGCGGGCGACTCACTCTCCTCACACAGCCACCGACTCTTCTCACACTGCGGGCGACTCACTCTCCTCACACAGCCACCGACTCTCCTCACACTGCGGGCGACTCACTCTCCTCACACAGCCACCGACTCTTCTCACACAGCCACTCACTCTCCTCACACTGCGGGCGACTCACTCTCCTCACACAGCCACCGACTCTTCTCACACAGCCACTGACTCTCCTCACACTGCGGGCGACTCACTCTCCTCACACAGCCACCGACTCTTCTCACACAGCCACTGACTCTCCTCACACTGCGGGCGACTCACTCTCCTCACACAGCCACTGACTCTCCTCACACAGCCACCGACTCTCCTCACACTGTGGGCGACTGACTCTCCTCACACAGCCACTGACTCTCCTCACACTGCGGGCGACTCACTCTCCTCACACAGCCACCGACTCTCCTCACACTGTGGGCGACTGACTCTCCTCACACAGCCACTGACTCTCCTCACACTGTGGGCGACTGACTCTCCTCACACAGCCACTCACTCTCCTCACACTGCGGGTGACTCACTCTCCTCACACTGTGGGCGACTGACTCTCCTCACACAGCCACTGACTCTCCTCACACTGCGGGCGACTCACTCTCCTCACACAGCCACCGACTCTTCTCACACAGCCACTCACTCTCCTCACACAGCCACTCACTCTCCTCACACTGCGGGCGACTCACTCTCCTCACACAGCCACTGACTCTTCTCACACAGCCACTCACTCTCCTCACACTGTGGGCGACTGACTCTCCTCACACAGCCACTGACTCTCCTCACACTGTGGGCGACTGACTCTCCTCACACAGCCACTGACTCTCCTCACACTGCGGGCGACTCACTCTCCTCACACAGCCACTGACTCTCCTCACACAGCCACTCACTCTCCTCACACAGCCACTCACTCTCCTCACACAGCCACCGACTCTTCTCACACAGCCACTCACTCTCCTCACACAGCGGGCGACTCACTCTCCTCACACAGCCACAGACTCTACTCACACTGCGGGCGACGCCCTCTCCGCCCACAGCCACTGACTCTCTCACACTGCGGGCGACTCACTCTCCTCACACAGCCACCGACTCTCCTCACACAGCCACTCACTCTCCTCACACAGCCACCGACTCGACTCTCCTCACACTTCCACCGACTCTTCTCACACAGCCACTGACTCTCCTCACACAGCCACCGACTCTTCTCACACAGCCACTCACTCTCCTCACACAGCCACTCACTCTCCTCACACTGCGGGCGACTCACTCTCCTCACACAGCCACTGACTCTCCTCACACAGCCACCGACTCTCCTCACACTGTGGGCGACTGACTCTCCTCACACAGCCACTGACTCTCCTCACACTGTGGGCGACTGACTCTCCTCACACAGCCACTGACTCTCCTCACACTGCGGGCGACTCACTCTCCTCACACAGCCACCGACTCTTCTCACACTGCGGGCGACTCACTCTCCTCACACAGCCACCGACTCTCCTCACACTGCGGGCGACTCACTCTCCTCACACAGCCACCGACTCTTCTCACACTGCGGGCGACTCACTCTCCTCACACAGCCACTGACTCTCCTCACACTGCGGGCGACTCACTCTCCTCACACAGCCACCGACTCTTCTCACACAGCCACTGACTCTCCTCACACTGCGGGCGACTCACTCTCCTCACACAGCCACCGACTCTTCTCACACTGCGGGCGACTCACTCTCCTCACACAGCCACCGACTCTCCTCACACTGCGGGCGACTCACTCTCCTCACACAGCCACTGACTCTTCTCACACAGCCACTCACTCTCCTCACACTGCGGGCGACTCACTCTCCTCACACAGCCACCGACTCTTCTCACACAGCCACTGACTCTCCTCACACTGCGGGCGACTCACTCTCCTCACACAGCCACCGACTCTTCTCACACAGCCACTCACTCTCCTCACACAGCCACTCACTCTCCTCACACAGCCACCGACTCTCCTCACACTGCGGGCGACTCACTCTCCTCACACAGCCACTGACTCTCCTCACACTGCGGGCGACTCACTCTCCTCACACAGCCACCGACTCTTCTCACACAGCCACCGACTCTCCTCACACTGCGGGCGACTCACTCTCCTCACACAGCCACCGACTCTTCTCACACAGCCACTGACTCTCCTCACACTGCGGGCGACTCACTCTCCTCACACAGCCACTGACTCTCCTCACACAGCCACCGACTCTTCTCACACAGCCACTGACTCTCCTCACACTGCGGGCGACTCACTCTTCTCACACAGCCACCGACTCTTCTCACACTGCGGGCGACTCACTCTCCTCACACAGCCACCGACTCTTCTCACACAGCCACTGACTCTCCTCACACAGCCACTCACTCTCCTCACACTGCGGGTGACTCACTCTCCTCACACAGCCACTCACTCTCATCACACAGCCACCGACTCTAGATACACTGCGGGCGACTCACTCTCCTCACACAGCCACGGACTCTCCTCACACTGCGGGCGACTCACTCTCCTCACACAGCCACCGACTCTTCTCACACTGCGGGCGACTCACTCTCCTCACACAGCCACCGACTCTCCTCACACAGCCACCGACTCTCCTCACACTGCGGGCGACTCACTCTCCTCACACAGCCACAGACTCTACTCACACAGCCACTGACTCTCCTCACACTGCGGGCGACTCACTCTCCTCACACAGCCACCACACAGCCACTCGACTCTTCTCACACTGCGGGCGACTCACTCTTCTCACACAGCCACCGACTCTTCTCACACTGCGGGCGACTCACTCTCCTCACACAGCCACCGACTCTTCTCACACAGCCACTGACTCTCCTCACACTGCGGGCGACTCACTCTCCTCACACAGCCACCGACTCTTCTCACACAGCCACTGACTCTCCTCACACTGCGGACGACTCACTCTCCTCACACAGCCACTGACTCTCCTCACACTGCGGGCGACTCACTCTCCTCACACAGCCACTGACTCTCCTCACACTGCGGACGACTGACTCTCCTCACACAGCCACCGACTCTCCTCACACTGCGGGCGACTCACTCTCCTCACACAGCCACCGACTCTTCTCACACTGCGGGCGACTCACTCTCCTCACACAGCCACCGACTCTTCTCACACAGCCACTCACTCTCCTCACACAGCCACCGACTCTTCTCACACAGCCACTGACTCTCCTCACACTGCGGGCGACTCACTCTCCTCACACAGCCACTGACTCTCCTCACACTGCGGGCGACTCACTCTCCTCACACAGCCACTGACTCTTCTCACACTGCGGGCGACTCACTCTCCTCACACAGCCACCGACTCTTCTCACACTGCGGGCGACTCACTCTCCTCACACAGCCACTGACTCTCCTCACACAGCCACTGACTCTCCTCACACTGCCACCGACTCTTCTCACACAGCCACTGACTCTCCTCACACAGCCACTGACTCTCCTCACACTGCGGGCGACTCACTCTACTCACACAGCCACCGACTCTCCTCACACAGCCACTGACTCTCCTCACACTGCGGGCGACTCACTCTCCTCACACAGCCACTGACTCCTCACACAGCCACCGACTCTCCTCACACTGCGGGCGACTCACTCTCCTCACACAGCCACCGACTCTTCTCACACAGCCACTGACTCTCCTCACACTGCGGGCGACTCACTCTCCTCACACAGCCACTGACTCTTCTCACACTGCGGGCGACTCACTCTCCTCACACAGCCACCGACTCTTCTCACACTGCGGGCGACTCACTCTCCTCACACAGCCACCGACTCTCCTCACACAGCCACCGACTCTCCTCACACAGCCACCGACTCTCCTCACACTGCGGGCGACTCACTCTCCTCACACAGCCACCGACTCTTCTCACACAGCCACTGACTCTCCTCACACTGCGGGCGACTCACTCTCCTCACACAGCCACCGACTCTCCTCACACAGCCACTGACTCTCCTCACACTGCGGGCGACTCACTCTTCTCACACAGCCACTGACTCTCCTCACACAGCCACTGACTCTCCTCACACTGCGGGCGACTCACTCTCCTCACACAGCCACTGACTCTTCTCACACTGCGGGCGACTCACTCTCCTCACACAGCCACCGACTCTTCTCACACTGCGGGCGACTCACTCTCCTCACACAGCCACTGACTCTCCTCACACAGCCACTGACTCTCCTCACACAGCCACTGACTCTCCTCACACTGCGGGCGACTCACTCTTCTCACACAGCCACTGACTCTCCTCACACAGCCACTGACTCTCCTCACACTGCGGGCGACTCACTCTTCTCACACAGCCACTGACTCTCCTCACACAGCCACTGACTCTCCTCACACTGCGGGCGACTCACTCTTCTCACACAGCCACTGACTCTCCTCACACTGCGGGCGACTCACTCTCCTCACACAGCCACTGACTCTCCTCACACTGCGGGCGACTCACTCTCCTCACACAGCCACCGACTCTTCTCACACTGCGGGCGACTCACTCTCCTCACACAGCCACCGACTCTCCTCACACAGCCACCGACTCTCCTCACACAGCCACCGACTCTCCTCACACTGCGGGCGACTCACTCTCCTCACACAGCCACCGACTCTCCTCACACAGCCACCGACTCTCCTCACACTGCGGGCGACTCACTCTCCTCACACAGCCACCGACTCTCCTCACACTGCGGGCGACTCACTCTCCTCACACAGCCACCGACTCTTCTCACACAGCCACTGACTCTCCTCACACTGCGGGCGACTCACTCTCCTGGGTGAGGAGAGTCAGTCGCCCGCAGTGTGAGGAGAGTCAGTCGTCCGCAGTGTGAGGAGAGTCAGTGGCTGTGTGAGGAGAGTCAGTCGTCTGCCATGTGAGGAAAGTGCTTATACAGATCCTCCGCCGGCCTATCAGTGGGTAAATCAGTAGCTACTGGCTTTAGTATAATGATTTCTCAAGACAAATCCTTGCTCTTAAATTTGATCCTTCCCATCTGCCATAGGTTACAAGTGTCAGCCTACGGAGCAAAAGTAGCTAAAGCTATTGGTAACATTTGCCCCATGTATATATGTATATATTGTTTTATATATATATATATATATATATATATATATATATATATATATATATATATACATTTTCATCTAACTCAATATTAGTCCCATTGAATGACTGTTGTTTTTGATGTAATTGTAATTATAATTGTATTTTGTATACATTATGTATAACTTAGAAGAATCTGCATCTAGTCAGTTTCTTACTTTGGTCAATAGCTCATTCTGTCAAAATAAAAAATTAAAAAAGCCTTCCAAATGTGTGGTGTATTCCCTTCATATAGAATCATTATGCATTCATATCATTAGTCAATTTTGTGAGAATATTGTGTGTCAGTACTTACCACTTAGTTATCACTTTAGTATCTGGTACTACAGACTGCATAGCTCAGCTTATGGGGATGTTATGAGATGAACAAAACATCAACATTGTGTAAGCTGTTGTGTTGGGATATTTGGCTATTACAGTTATGTCAATGAAAGTGTCAGTGTCATCATGATGAAAAGTCCTGACATCATTGTTTTAATAACAAGATAGTCAAATGGCTTCGTCATGTTTTCATTATGACAGTTTACTCTGTAAATGTTTTCCAATGCAAAAAAAAGTAAGATCTTGTTGACACTACCTGAAAATGCTCAAGACAGCACTATATACTATTTGCACAGCCATTCGAAAAATACAGTAAAGTTACACATTACTGTATTTAATGAGGTAACTGAGTACAAGACACTGAATATGTGTTTCATATTTTTACTGTATATGCTCTTTGCAATTCTAATTTGTTCACACTGCGGGCTAAAAATGCACCCTTATTTACAACAAGCATAAACTCCCTTTGGGTAGAGCTGTGCACATCTGTAAACAGTATTGCAGTATATTGGAATTGAACATACAACATACATAGTACTGTAATCATTCATGCTCCTCCAGACGTTCCTCTCTGGCCTCATAATTTCATCTACATCACAACTAGTTCAACATTTTTGTATGTAATGACTCAGGCAATGAAATGAGGACTATTAGTTTTACATGGAATAACTATTCAGCATTCACAAGTATAGTTAATTTTGACTGACATGACATAAGCAACTGATAATGTTATAAAACAGCAGAGTTGTATGAAAGCAATTGATGCATGTCCAAAAGCATTTGCAATTTGTTGGAAGGAATGAGAAACTGCTACTGTGATGTGCACAAATGACTAAATGTTGTGGTGGTTGAACTAACTGTTGTGCAAATGTAAATAGTGATGTGAGAAATGCACAAAAGCAACTGAGAAAAACTGTAACATAGATATCAATTTTAAACAAGATTAAAAGATCCAGTAAAATTGTCTGAACTTTCTGAAGCTGAAAATGTACAGTATTTGTGATGTGCTAACACAATTCACATATTAAAACATTACAACATGTGAAAATATATTCCACATGTGCTCCACATTATAACCTATAGGCTAGTAACATGTTTTCCATATGTGCCACTTGCTCCATTATGTTCAAACTTTGTTCACATGTGGTGACATGTTTTTCACATGTGGTGGTTCACATGTGGTGACATGTTGTTCACATGTGGTGACATGTTGTCACATGTGGTGAAATGTTGTTCACATGTGGTGACATGTTGCTCACATGTGATCATATAAGTTCACATGTGATCACATGTGGAAAACATGTGATCACATGTGAAGTTCATGTGTTTTTTTCTGTAAGGGAAGCGCTCAGGGCTCTGTGTTTTTCACTGAGAGTTGAAGAATGAAGGACTTTGGGTAAAACGCAGCGCTTTAAGTCGTGGTCACACTAGACTTTGAGCATGCAATATTTCTTCAGACACAGCAATGGTCGTGATATGACGTCACGCTCTTTATGAGCATAAATTCAACATATAACAAAATAGAAATGCACTCAAAAAGTAAAAAAATGCAAAAATATAATTTGCTTAATTCAGCCAGGAGGTCACTGAAATGCATTAATTTTAAAAATAGGCTACAGAAACAGTTATTGACAAAAGTAAAGATTCTGAAAACACTGAAAGAGATCCATACTCATTTTATATAGCCTAGCATTATTTACAGTAGTAACAGTAAATATATTTTATTAGGATTGATATCAGATTTGAAAGTGTCATTATAAATATGGTGATTATCTCTAACTAATTATCTCTAACTTGTGCTCCGTTTAAGACTTTTTCTTAAAAGTCTCTGAATACACAGCTCCTGTTCCTCATTTCCTGATCAGTCCCATTGATTGTTGTCAGGAGGACGCTACAAAAGGCTTTACTGTATGTGTGTGTGTATGTATGTATGTATGTATGTAGCAGACTTCAAATGGTAACCTCCAGACACCACAGAAACACAACCACACCACGAATGGGATGATGGATGCAGATTGATTTATTCCCTTAAACAGAGTAGTGTGAGGCAATATTAGTATACACACATTAGGCCTACTCTCTCATTCCTCTGCTTCTCAGTCTGCATACACCGCGTCTGAGCAAGAACGCTTACAGGGTGTTACATATAGAAATGATATTTAACATGAGAAAACATAGTGCTTAATTATCTCACATAACATGACAACGTAAATAAAAACGTAATAGTCATTAAACATTTGTTAACACTCAAATACACTGTAACTTTATAGTGGTATACTTTTCATGCATTCCTATGAACTCTAAATTGCATCAAAATTTGATTGTTAAATCACTGTGTACAATAAAGTTTTTTTTTTTTTTTTTTTGCATGAACGCACTGTGTCAACGCATAAAAATGTACCACGAAGCAGTTAGTATAGAAGGTCTAGTATACACTCAAGTATACATGCATTCTAAATCAACTCGCAAATAAATTCAGATTATAAAATAAACATTTAAATTAATGATCAGATTGAAACAACATACCTTAAACAGAGTAGTGTGTGGCAATATTAGTATACACACTCTCATTCCTGCATGGAAAAATACACGTGCAAACTTTTAACACGGTTAAAAGTACTACTTTCACGGAAAATACGTTAATCACACGGATACAAGTTACAACAGAAACTCTTAACAGTGTTTTAA
Organism: Chanodichthys erythropterus; assembly: GCF_024489055.1. Lineage (NCBI taxonomy): Eukaryota > Metazoa > Chordata > Actinopteri > Cypriniformes > Xenocyprididae > Chanodichthys > Chanodichthys erythropterus. The sequence continues at coordinate 3,073,713 of NC_090234.1, forward strand.
CAGCATGCATGTAGCGATTACGTTATAAAAAGACAGTTAATGCAAGATATATGAGAGAGAAAGACTACCTCTGCTTCTCAGTCCGCATACACCGCCCCTGCGTCTCAGGCTGCGTTCCAGTTCGGTTTTTAAATGCCCTTCCCTCGCTAACTTCACTCGGTCTCGTTGACTCGGATGTACGTCATTGCTTACGTTGCACGAGTGCCCACTTCTGGCGGAACCTTTGTATGGGCTGAACTGGAACGTCCTAAGCACTTGATCACTTGGAATCCGCAATGGAGCTGATTTATTATTTATTTTTCCCCCTTACAAAATTGGTTAATACAGCATTCTATATGTATATATGTGTGTTTTAAATGTTTAAAAAATAATTAATATATCATAGAGTTGTTTGTGGTGGGGTAAATTAAACGCGATATGCGGTGACGTCACAATCGTGTTGCATTGTGGGTTATGGAGCCGCCTGAAGTGTACATATGAAGTAGACTCGCTCCCTCGGTCAAAATCGAGGGAGCGAGGGTCTGTCCATATAAACTTCCCTCGTCCACTTCACGAAGTGGAACGCACTTCAAAATGGTGGCAGGGATTCCCCTGAAGGGAAGTGTTTAGGGAAGTTCGCGAGTGCGTGTCTAAAACCGAACTGGAACGCAGCCTCAAACAGCCCCCTAGCTTCCTAGGTCGTCTTCTTCTTTTAAGTTTAATGGCAGTTGGCAAACCAAACTAAAATGGTGCATTACCGCCACCTACTGGATTGGAGTGTGGATAACGTCATGGTAGTACTGACCTAAATCCTGTTAATTAAATGTGTATCTTTTAAGAAATTAAATACTTCTTCTTATATTTTAAATTGCTTTGGACCATTACCTAATAATGCTTTAATAGAAAAAACTTTCATTTCCATTTCTCTTAATGCTTGAAATAATTTAAATCTTTCTCTATCATATGCCTCACATTTTAATAATACATGTTCTACTGTTTCCATATTTTCTGATCTACATTTGTCACAATATCCAGTCTGGTGTTTCCCAATCCTGACCATACTATGATTTAGTAAACAATGGCCAATGCGCATTCTTGAAATTAACACATCCTTCCGTCTGTTTCCAATACTTTTTCTTTCTGAACCAACTATTCTTTGAATATTGTATAGATGTCGACCCTTATTTCCACTGTCCCACTCCTTCTGCCATTTCGTCCTAATTTCCTTTGCTATTATACTTTTTATCTCAGTCTTACTCAATGCAATTTTAATGTCAACTTCTGGAAATTTTATGGCCTGTTTGGCTAACCTATCCACCTCTTCATTTCCTGCCACCCCCATATGAGCTGGTATCCAAAGAAAAAGAATCCTGATTCCCAAGAACCTGGTTCTAAAAAGACTTTGCAATATTTCATAAATTAAGTCCTGCCTAGCTGTAGAGATACCACCTGCTAGACTTTCAATTGCAGATAAAGAGTCTGTGCATATAACTGATCTAATTGGCTGAACTTCTTCAACCCACTGTAATGCTAATATAATTGCTATTAGTTCTGATGTAAATACTGAAATGTGATCTGATGTTCTTTTTAAAATGTTGACTTTAAATTGAGGTATAAACACTGCTGCAGATGTTGTACCAGAATCAGGATCCTTTGAACCATCAGTATATATCTGGACGGCACTATAATATACATGATCTATATAATCTTGTACTGTTACACTATCCAGGATACTCTCCTCATTATGCTTGTCTTTGTGTAACTGGGTATCAATAAAAGGCATGGGAAAAAACCAAGGAGGAATTGCTGGCAGAACCACACATGAGGCAATATTAACATCACTAATCCTCATGTCTCTTGCCTCCTCATTAATAAACCATCCGAAACTTGTTATTTTTTTATGGTTATATTCCCAACAGTCACTTAAAACATTCTTAACTGGATGATTTTCCGATTGACCTTTTATGTTTGCCCAGTATCTCATTCTTAACTTACTCCTTCTCATTTCTAGTGGCATTACTCCTGTCTCAACATTAAGTGAGGACACTGGTGATGATCTTATTGCTCCACACACTATCCTTAATGCTTGATTCTGAATTGCCTCAATCTTAGCAAGTTGAGTTTTTGATGCAGAACTATATAGCATGCTACCATAATCTATAGTTGCTCCAATTAGTGCCACATAAATATTTTTAAGCGATTGGCGATGTGCTCCCCATTCAGCTCCAGCTAGACATCTCATTAAATTTATCACTTTTTTACATTTATCTATTATTTTCTGTATATGTACTCTGAAATTTAATTTTGAGTCCATCCATATTCCTAAAAACCTAACAACTGATGTCTGCTCCATTGTTTCTCTACACATTTTGATATTTATAGTAGGGTTAGTTTTCTTTTTTGAAAAACAAATTACTTGTGATTTTGCCATAGAAAGTCTAAAGCCCCATTTATTTGCCCAGTTTTCTATCAAATTGACAGCATTTTGAACCTTTTCCTGTACAAACTTAACATTCCTACCTCTTTTCCATATTGCAGCATCATCAGCATATAAGGATTTCCCTATCCCAGGCTCAATCTGAGAAAAAATGTCATTAATCATTAAATTAAACAAAATAGGACTACTGACACTACCTTGAGGAGTTCCATTCTCAACTGAATAACTCGAAGAATACGAACATCCCACTCTGACTTGAATAGTTCTATTTAACAGAAAGTTCATAACCCAGTTATACATTTTACCTTTTATTCCCATCATTTCCAGCTTAATTAAAAGTCCCTCCTTCCACAACATATCATATGTAGCTTTTAAACATGCAATCGTGCAACCCCTCTTAAAAAAGAAAAATCTGGATCATTCGGTTTTATCTAATTTTAGACCCATTTCTAAACTCCCATTTTTATCTAAAGTCTTGGAGAAGGTAGTTTTTAATCAACTGCAATCATTTCTTGATGATTTTTGCATTTATGAAAAGTTCCAGTCTGGTTTTAAACCTCGCCATAGTACTGAAACCGCCCTTCTAAGAGTATATAACGATCTTCTCTTAGCAGTTGATTCAGGAAAATCAGCTGTTTTAGTCCTTTTAGATTTGACTTCTGCCTTCGACACTGTAAACCACTCTATCCTCTTATCCCGACTCGAACAAAGTGTTGGCGTTACGGGTACGGCCCTGAAATGGTTTAAATCATATTTGACAGATAGGAGTTTTGCTGTCCACCTTGGGAATTGCTTTTCATCTGTTGCACCTCTTTCTTGTGGGGTTCCCCAAGGTTCCATTCTGGGACCAATGCTCTTTTCCCTGTACATGCTGCCCTTAGGGTCCATTTTTAAAAAACATAACGTTTCTTTCCACTGTTTTGCAGATGATGTACAAATCTATTTGCCTGTAAAAACCAATGAGAAGAACAATATCCAACCTTTGTTAGACTGTTTGAGTGATCTCAAAATTTGGTTGGATCAGAATTTTTTATGTCTTAATGACAAAAAGACTGAAATTGTTGTGTTTGGTCGTGCGGGACATGTAAGTGATTGTGCAGATGCTCTTGGTACTCTATGTTTCCATATTTGACCTTTTACCAGGAATCTGGGTGTAATTTTTGATAGTGCTTTTAAATTTGATAAACAGATTAGTTCAGTTGTTAAAACTAGCTTCTTCCACTTGAGACTTCTGGCTAAGGTCAAGAAATACATGCTACGTAAAGACTTTGAAAGAGTCATACATGCTTTTATTACGTCGCGATTAGACTACTGTAACTCTTTGTATGCCGGTTTGGATCAGTCATCACTCCGACTGCTACAGTTAGTACAGAACGCAGCAGCTCGACTTCTAACCGGGACCAAAAAACGTGAACATATTACACCGGTATTGGCCTCACTTCACTGGCTTCCTGTTTGTTTTAGAATTAAATTTAAAATTGCATTAATTGTTTTTAAAAGTTTGAGTGGGTTGTCGCCTTCATATTTGACGGAGCTTCTACATGTCCACACACCTGCCAAGGTACTGAGGTCTTCTGACCAGATGCTCCTCGATGTGCCGAGATCTAGGCTAAAAAACAAAGGTGACAGAGCATTTGCAGTGGCTGCTCCAAATATATGGAATAGTCTTCCAATTTATGTAAGAAAAGCTCAGACTATTGAAACTTTCAAGTCCTTGCTTAAGACGCATTACTATGCTCTGGCTTTCAATTCTAGTTGAGCTTTGATATCTTGACCTGTTGGTTATTTTGTTTGCACTTTGTGTAAAATTATTGTCTGAATAATAATCTTTTTTCTTTTTTTTTTTTTTTTTTCTGTTGGATCTTGTGAAGCACTTTGGTCAATTACGATTGTTTTTAAATGTGCTATATAAATAAATTGAACATTGAACATTGAACATTGAACATATGCCTTTTCAACATCCAGAAAGACGCCTACCAAAACCTCTTTATTTACCTGAGCCTTTCTTATGTCAGCTTCTAAACATATCACAGAATCCATAGTGTTTCTCCCTTTTCTGAAGCCACTTTGGTAAGGGGAGAAGATATTCCTCCTCTCAATAACATATACCAGCCTACTCATTATCATACGTTCCATAACCTTGCATATATTTGAGGTTAGAGCTATAGGCCTATAATTAATAGGTTGCGTATGATCTTTACCTGGTTTTGCTACTGGGATAATTACTCCATGTTTCCATTCCATTGGAAGCTTTCCTGAATTCCATACCTTATTAAAAAGATTTAAAATTACATTTAATGAAGGATCTGATAAATGCTTGAACATTTCATAGCATATCTCATCCCTCCCAGGAGAAGTCTGTTTGGTCCCAGCTATTGCTCTTTTTAACTCATACATAGTTAGCTCATAATCCAGTGGATCTCCAGTTGACTCCTTAACTTCCAATATATGTGGATTCTCCCTCACACTCTGTTCCCTTATCTTCATCAACTCATTTGATATATTTCCATTACTATGGACTTTCACAAAAGTTTGTGCAAGTATCTCTGCCTTCCTGCAATCAGACACAACTACTTCCTCATTATGAATTATCGTCGGAATACTATTATTTCTTTGTTTTTCTCCCATTTTTTTAATCATATTCCAAACCTCATTAATTTCAATGTTTCCACCAATATTATTACAAAACTCTCTCCAATAATTTCTTTTTGCTGTCCTGATAACCCTCCTCACAATTGCCTGAGCTTTTTTATAAACAATAAAATCATCATAGCTAAAAGATCTTCTTACTTTTTTAAGTGTTTTGTTTCTTTCTTTAATTGCCTTATTGCATTCTTTATTCCACCACGGAACCATTTTCTTCCTACTACATGCCTTCTTTCTACCAAATACTTATTCTGCTGTGTTCCTAAGAACCTCACTTATTTTTTAATTTAACACATCAACATCTTCTATATCATCATCATTAATTTTAGTCATTTTGTTTTGGCAAATTTCACTATACAACTCCCAATCTCCTGATTTAAAATTCCACCTAGGAATCCTTTTCAGAACTGTTTTTGTTAAGTCAACTCCAATAGTACTATAAACAGGAAAATGATCGCTACCAATAGAGCTTTCATTCAATACTTTCCAATCACATCTTTGAGCTAAATTTTCAGACATTATTGTCAAATCTAACACAGAGTATTTACATTGTGATAAATTAACTCTTGTGTAGCTTCCGTCATTAATGCAAACTAACCCTCCCCAGTCCAGCATATCTTCTATAATCAATCCATTATAATCAGTATTAGAACTCCCCCAAAGAGTACTGTGAGCATTAAAATCACCACACCACACCATTTTATAATCCCCAATTTCTCCAATATTTTCCATCATATCCTTAGTTAGCTTGTCACATGGATTATAAAAATTAATTATCCTAATACTCTGATTTCCTTCCCATACCTCCACTACCACAGCCTCATACTCATTATTGTCTTCAATTTTCCTAAACCCTATACCTTGTTTAATAAAAGTTGCTACTCCACCACCATTTCCTTTCTTCCTATCTTTCCTAATTGCCTCATACCCACTAATCAGAAAATTTAACTGTGGTTTAAGCCACGTTTCCTGAACACAAATAATATCTGGGGACATCTCACAATTTGCTATAAAATGCTTAAATTCTTGCCCATTTGCAATTAAACTTCTTGCATTCCACTGCAAGATTACAAAGACCATTATGAGCCCCCACATGATGTCTGACTGTTTGTTGCTTGTATCAAGAGTCTTTCATTTATCATGTCTACAGATATGTTTGTCAATTCCAAATATTTTTCTGCAGCTCTTATGATTATCTTAATCCTTTCAGATCTACTTTCAGTCTGCGCTGAACAATTGACCACTTCTGCAACAAAAGCTATGATTGCAACTTTGTCTTCAATCAATTCAGTCATTTTTCTTGGTGTTGGTATCTTACTTGGTTTGTGGTTGTTTCCTAACAGGGGCCTCCTCTACTATGCTTACTTTGGGGGTTTGTTTTACTTTTTTAAGTGCTTCAGCATATGATATCCTTCTTACATTCTCACATTTTGAACCTTACTTGCATCTTTCCTTGCTACACAACCTCCATAAGCTGCACTGTGCTCCCCCCCACAATTACAACATTTTGGGGCTTTACCTTGTCCGCATTTACCATACTCATGGTCACCTCCACATCTTGCGCATCTTTGTTTGCCTCTACATACAGCAGCCACATGTCCGTATTTTTGGCATTTGAAACACCTTAATGGAGGAGGAATGTACACTCTAACTCCATAGCTGACAAATCCCAAATATACTCTTTCTGGTAGTTTGACCTCATCAAAGACCAACATAACTGAAAGACTATCCGTTTTCTCATTGTTTCTGAAACATTTCAAGCGTCTTACTTCCTTAACTGCCGCTCCCCTTATATTACTTTTGATCATCTCATCTGAAACATTCAAAGGAATTCCATATATTACCCCTCTAATCCAGTTTCTCTCTTCTGGAATTGAGCATTCTATTTTATGTCCGATCATTGACTTAATTTTCAATGTTTCTTTTTGTTGCTTAATATCTTTACAAAACAACAACAGTCTTCCATCCTTCAAAGTTTTAATATTCTCTACAGTCCCTACACTTTCTTTGATTGCTTTTGTAAGTTTCAAAGTGTTGATGTTACTCACAGAGTCGGTAGCAAACTTTATCATTACTTTATACTCCTTCTTCCTTTGTGCCAGTTGACTTCCCTTGTCGCTTTCGGTGTCTGACATTAAATCACGACTTTTCTTCCTTTTCTTTGTTTTAACTACATTCCAGCCTAAACTTGAATTCCCTCCACTGTCTTCCTCAAACCTATCATCCTCCATTTCCGGATCACTTCCGGAATCTACGTCAGTTCCTACCATCCGTACACCAGTCACAATCCAGCCGTTTGCCAACCACTCACTGTGTCAATAGGCTTGTTTGAGATGAGCCAGCTTCCTAGGTTGTGTATCAGTATACCATTTAAATGAATGTGGCCGACTCCCTGATCAGTGCCCTGACTAGTGAACTAGGGAGCTGATTGAGACGCACGCCGTGTCTGAGCACGAACGCTTAAAGGAGAAGCAATATATTTCCCTTCGGTGTCTCACTAATTAAGGCCCCACCTACAACAATTAATAGGAACTCCCAATCGGAACCATTGAATATAGAACTTAATAAAAATTAATTTAAAGGTACAATATGTAAAATTTTTGCAATAAAATATCCAAAAACCACTAGGCTAGTCTTATATATTTTGTCCAGCTGATTACTAACAATATCTCTAATGTTTTCAACTACTTGTAAATCATGAGAAAATCCCCATTCTAAACAGTGACACGGGGCAGAGCAGTCGCCTGTCAATGACGTCAGTTACCTTTGTTACCGCCTTTACTGACGTAGAAACCACATGACAACAGTGCCGTGGACAAATGCGGAAGTAGTGTCTAGCGTCCAGCAAACCACTAGCTTTCAGAAGCATGTTCCTTGCTTCAAGCAGTTCCTTATTTACTTCTTGCACGTTATATGGTGGATTGTGTTACTTATTTATGGAACATCATTACTGTTTACCATCTGCCGCTGGTTCTGTCGACAAGGACAGCTTCCATAAACTCATGACCGGAAAAGCGGAAGCGGCGCCGGCGACTGTGTCATAATAAAAGTCCCGCTGCTCGTGAGGCGTGTGTTGATCAATCGCTCCAGCTCCTCGTTCAGCTCCCGCAACACTCGTTCCTGCTCTGCTTCATACTACAGTAACGTTAATAATCACATCCACGAACATGAGTTCTTCCAGACTCCAATCCCTATTCTTTTGCACCGTCCGTTGAGATGGATACCACATGTCTCAAGTTTCCGCTCTAAAACTTGGCGTCATCAAACTACGCCTTTGTTTTGAATAGGCTTCTAGCGACCTCTAGCGGAAAAAAATATCACAAATTGTACCTTTAATACAAGTTTTGATGAAGTTAACTAAATTTACAGAACAATTAAAAAAAATATCATATTAAACAGATGCTTTAGTCAACAGTTGCAAGAAAAAGTATGTGAAACACTTGTAGAATCTGTGAAAATGTTAATAATTTTAACAAAATAAAAGTATCTTCTGTTGCTTCCGGAGGGCAGTACTAAATGAAAAAAATTATATTCAAGCGAAATAAGAAAAATTTGGACATCAAAAGTTTTCACCCCCAACTCTTAATGCATCGTGTTTCCTTCTGGAGCATCAGTGAATGTTTGAACCTTTTTTAATAGTTGAGTTTGAGTCCCTCAGTTGTCCTCAGTGTGAAAAGATGGATCTCAAAATCATTCAGTCACTGCTGGAAAGGGTTCAAATATGCAAACGATGCTTGAAAACTGAATCTGCAGGAGCTGGAGGATTTTTCTGAAGAACAGAGTTCAGTTTAACTGCTCATGACAAACAAGAGACTCATGAACAACCGTCACAAAACACAAAAAACAGTCGTGGATCATCAGCATTAAGAATCAATGGTTCACATACTTATGAATGGGGTTATTTTAATAAATTCAGCTTTTTTTTCTTTTCTTTTTTTTGTCTTGTGGATTATATGTAAACATCTTTTATGTAAAATATCTTATTCAGGACAGTACTAAATAAAAAAAATAACATGCATTTTGTATGATCCCTCTTATTTTGTTAAAATTATTCACATTTTCACAGATTCTGCAAGTGGTTTACATACTTTTTCTTGCAATTATATATATATATATATATATATATATATATATATATATATATATATATATTAACGGTGTTTAAAAATAATGTATGTTAAATTCAGCATAAATTGGGAAACTCTCCATTGGCTGTTACGTCACTCGCGTTAGTGCACATGATATTGCGGGGCGGAGCTCTATAATCAGAATCTCATAGCTCGTCCTGCTGGTAAGTCGCATAAATGTTTGCTCCGTCTTAATAATTACATTTGGATCATTTTCAGGCCCAAGTTTGAATTATAAACCTCACAAAGGTTTACTTGTTTTGTCTGTCAAGTCCTGGTTGTGTAATCGAGTCAAATATGTATTATTTGTGACTATATGATGAAGAGTGTGTTAATTGGCCTGAATGTAATCTTCAAACTACTGTTTATTTCATTTAAGACGTTGTATGCGACATCGATGTGCTATATGCTGTTTGCTGATAAGCCTTTTGGTGCTGTTTTTCCAGTCTTCTTGTCGCAGATACAGTAAAGAAACCCTGAGTGACCATCCACCTGATCTCTGAGTGAATCTATTCCATCTACACACACACACAGTCATATATATATATATATATATATATATATATATATATATATATTTATTTATATATATATATATATATATATATATATATATATATATATATATATATAAAATGTGTGTGTGGTTCAGCCAAAGCAGTTCATCTTTCTTTTTATGAGGCTCTTTATCCTCATCAGCATCATCTCCACATTCATCACAGAACGGCCACAGCTTTCCACACAAACCCAACTGTGTTACTGATCAACATCAAGATAACAATACACTGCAGTTAAATTAACACTAATCACATGGTACACAAAGTCACTAAAAATAAACTCAAACATATGACAAATAAAGATAAATGTCAGCTGTATCCAAAGTACAAATTATAAAGTACCCAAATAAACCTCAAACACAATATAATGTACAGAAAATATATGCTCTGTCACATTTACAAAACACTCAATAATATTACAAATACGAAACCATCCATCAAAAATAATCACACATAAACATTATATTTCTTTAACTAGCATGTATGGTCAATATGATTAAAGAAATTGAATAGATATCACAGAGAACAGTGAGAACCCTCCTTACCTTCCGCAGGGACACAGAACTGTGACTAAGCAATCTTCTTAATCTTGTTAATGGCCACTGAGTCCTCAGGAGTATTACTGCCATCAGCTGTATATCTTAGATGGGTGATGTTGTAATGCTCCGCCCTCCCTCTGCTGGAGTGTGTTCAGCTTCCTCTCCGACTCCTCATTCTCCAGGATGGGCAGAAGCACCACAATCCCCAAACATCATATCCTGTGCTCTCGTCCTGTTTTCTTTAAAAGGATTAAAACAGCCCTATATGTTTAAGGATCTCTCAAACCCTTTCCCTACAGGTCTGTGACATTTACTGGTCTATCATTTATAATTAAAGGTGCCCTAGAATTGAAAATTGAATTTACCTCGGCATAGTTGAATAACAAGTTCAGTACATGGAAATGACATACAGTGAGTCTCGAACTCCATTGATTCCTCCTTATATAAATCTCATTTGTTTAAAAGACCTCTGAAGAACAGGTGAATCTGTTTACAGTCGAGATCATTAAAGGTGCCCTTGACTCAAAAATTGAATTTACCCTGGCATAGTTGAATAACAAGAGTTCAGTACATGGAAATGACATACAGTGAGTTTCAAACTCCATTGTTTCCTCCTTCTTATATAAATCTCATTTGTTTAAACGACCTCCGAAGAACAGGCGAATCTCAACATAACACAGACTGTTACGTAACAGTCAGGATCATTAATATGTACGCCCCCAATATTTGCATAATGCCAGCCCACGTTCCCAACAATTATCAAAGGCATTAGACAAGGGCAGCCAGTATTAACGTCTGGAGCTGCACACAGCCGAATCATCAGACTAGGTAAGCAAGAACAACAGCGAAAAATGGCAGATGGAGCAATAATAACTGACATGATCCATGATTACATGATATTTTTAGTGATATTTGTGAATTGTCTTTCGAAATGTTTCGTTAGCATGTTGCTAATGTACTGTTACAATGGTAAATTTAACCACATTTATCTTACTGTATTCACGGAGACAAGAGCCGTCGCTATTTTCATTTTTAAACACTTGCAGTCTGTATAATTCATAAACACAACTTCATTCTTTATAAATCTCTCCAACAGTGTGTAATGTTAGCTTTAGCAACGGAGCACTATCAAACTCATTCAGAATCAAATGTAAACATTCAAATAAACACTGTTCTTACGTGATTATACATGCTGCATGACAAACACTTTGTAAAGATACATTTTGAGGGTTATATTAGCTGTTTGAACTTTTTTAAAGTTGTTTAAGGCAAGCGCGAGCTCTTGGGGCGTGGAGCACCAGATTTAAAGGGCCACACACCCTGAATCGGCTTGTTTCTAATTATGCCCCAAAATAGGCAGTTAAAAAAAAATCTAGGGTATTTTGAGCTAAAACTTAACAGACACATTCAGGGGACACCTTAGACTTATATTGCATCTTTTAAAAAAAAGTTCTAGGGCACCTTTAACAAACACCATGATGTCGTATTTCTACAGCTTCAGTAACCAGAGGCTAATTTTCATAGAGCTGGTGCTGTGTGTGCATTGAAAAGCTTTTACCTCAAGTTCAGGCAATGTCTTCTTAATTTCACGTTGTAAGCTTTCGTTATCCATATCTGTAGTGATTTAGAAGAAGCATATTTCATGATACAGGGAGACAACATTCAGTCCTGAAGCTTGATATGCTGGAAGAGGACAGTATTCACACAAACTGTCCACATGAACACACGGGAATCTTTCTTCTGAATTTCCCAGGCAATGAAGATCGATCAAAAGCACAACAAAATGCAGCTGTTTTTGACTGAGAAAAATCACTGGTATTTTTCCAGAAATGAAGTCCTGAACAAGCCCGTCTCTGTGTCAGATCAGGTCACGTCAGTTAAAGCTTCACACCGCAGCCGACTGTGACCACAAACACGTCTGCTGTTTCTGCTCAAAACAAACAAACAAACAATATTGTATGATTGTTCACATGTAACAAATTCAGGTGCTTATCCTGAACAAACAGCAATTTAATTTGCCCAATTTGAATGTAATTTGTCTCTATACGTTTGCTTTCAATGACGATCAAAGCAGAAATCAAAAGTTTATATACGCTTATGTTGAATTCATTATGTTGTTCAGGACATCTACTTTGTGCTTGACATGAGTCATTTCTTCTTACAGCATTGTTTACAGAAATATTGCTTCAGTTTTAGTTCATTATGGCCCAGTTTCACAGACAAGGTTTAGATTAAGCCAGGATTAGATCTTAGTTCAGTTAGGATATTTAAGTAATTTTTATAAACACACCCTAGAAAAAACATTACTGGTGTGAATCTTGAGACAAAACAATGACACTGACATATTTTAAGATATGCTTTCAGTTAAATCAGCTCATGTATTTTAGATTAAACCATAGATTAAACCATTCCAGTTCTAAAGTTTCAGAAGTAAGCAGACAATATGTTAATGTGTAAACAAATTATGTCAACTATTTAGGAAAATGCCTGAAATTACTATGTGTAACAGGTGTTATATTAAATTAATTTCACTCAGTCTCTCCCTTTGATTTTATCAATTATTTTATATTTATATAATTATTTTATATTCTGGAAATTTCTATTAAAATTTTCTTTTAATTTAGTCTTTTAATGTTAATATTAATTTCTTTTATTTAAGATGTTTCTGGGTCATTCTACAGAAACGTCCACTTTTGGTATGACAAAATGTCTTAAAATGTATTTCTTTTTTTAACATTTAAACTTAGACCACATTATTATATTACACTTTGACTTTATGAATCCATATAAATGCCAGCTTAATGATTTTTTTTTTTTTTTGTAAATTTATTTAAAGACTGCATGTACTGTACCCATGTTTTTGTCACTGGTGTTACCTTACTTCTCTGGCATTTTTAAACATTTTTATGAAATATTATTTCTCATTTTTTTCAGCACATGCAGTCAGAGTTAGAGAATAATAATGATAATGCAAAAAATAAGGAGATTATTTGTTTTTTTTATTTTAATCAGGTTAGTTAAAAGTGTGATTGAATGATTTTAATTCAAATTCGCAACCATGTATTTGCTATAAAAATGAACATATTTGAAAAACAGTTAACAAGTAATGATGCAATCCTTTAAATCTTAATTATTGAGTGTTGCAGAATTCAATGGATGTAAAATTATTATCATGTCACATATAACACATTTTATTTAATGTGACAGACAAAAAACAGTAACACTAGTGACACAATGAATCACCAGTGACATATACATAGGACAAAAGAACCTTAACCCTCTGGAGTCTGAGGCTGATTTGGGGCTTGGAGAAGTTTTGACATGCCCTGACATTTGTGCTTTTTTTCAGTTGTTCATAAACATATAAATGACAAAAGTGTCATTACACTGTATTCAGCACAAACTAGGCTACCATAATATGTGAGGAACATGTATGTACATGTTTGTATTTTTGAAGGAATAATGTTTATGCGTGGTTATTGAAAAAACAAAAAACTTAAGTCACTGAAATAAGGCCAAAAAATATTAAATCTGTGTTCACAAGACTTCTGGGTATTGGAGGTTGTAGACTAGAGTTTTTGCTTCAGAATTATGTAAAAAATTATGCTGCCTACTCCTTCATAATAAAACAATATATTGATTTAGTTTTTGTAAGACACTTTTTGTCAAGAAACACAGTATGCGTGGAGGCGTGAATGATCATGAATAATGGGTCATTTACATCTGAGAAGACAAAAGAATCACATAATAATGACCTGAAATTACTTGCATATTAATGAGGCCTTTCAGTCAGGTAGGCTGTGAAAAAACCCTCTGTAATAATGTCTCAGCTCATCATAAACAGCAATACTGTGAAATATCATTACAATTTAAAATAACGTTATTCTTTTATATTCTTTAAAATATAATGTATTTCTGTGATGCAAAGTGTCTGAACAATTACGTTACCTCTATGGCATTTCATATAGGCTTTTAGCTTAAAAGCATGCACATTTGGAGAAATATTGATGGATTCTTATATATTTATGTCAATTTTCTATACTGAGAAGTAATATTTAGTAATATTTAGTAATAGTAATATATATTGCTGGATACTGTGTTTTCAATTCATACTTGCAGCCGGAGGGCGCTCTGTACACCTTTAGGCCACAAATTCATATAAAGAAGAAAAGGAACTAGAACTAGGAACTAACGGCATGTCTTCTAGAGATCGCTAACCATGACTTTAACATCCAAATAAACACTTTTCAAGACAATAAATACACGATTGAGACGATGAATGCATGTATTGCCTCTGAATTTGCGTCTGAATAGCGCTGGCTCCGTGGGTGTGGCCGCATTAGCGGGTAATGAGCTGAATCACGGATTTCTGACATGACTCTCTTTTCATACAGATTACATAAACACAGAATGTTTGTTATCGATTTGACTTGCACGATTTAAAACCTGACATTTCAATGTTTCTTTAGACGTAAGTGTCATTTTTTTGTTATTAGTATTCATAAGTTACAGTTCATTTTCTGAGAACTATCAGATTGGACTTCGTTCAGAGGGAGAGGAGAAATCACGCATCATGTTAGTTTTCTTTATTTTACAAAAAGCACAACATTGTGTTTTTACTCTGAGTGTACACAAATAAAAGAAGACATTCTATAGTTTCAATTGATATATTACTTATGTCTCTATGACAAGAAATGAAGGAGTATTTTAAGTCTGTTTTGCTGCAATGTGAAAAAAATCCTGCAAAACGGGCCGGTGTGTTTTCGGACCTCAGGGAGTTAATTTTTCAACTATAATTAAGTAGATTGGACTAATTTTTTTACATTTGGTGTACAACAAAAGACTTAACATTGACACTTAGTGAAAGCAGTCAGAAAAAGATCATAAACAACATTTTAAAACTGTCTGTAAAGTCACTGCACTGAATTTAGCAAAATACCCTTAATTTAGCCATATCTGCCCAAAGGAGGATTAACAATGAGAAAGAAAAGTTAGAATCATGTAATCTTAGTGCTATTTTATGCAAAAGAACTAATTGAACAGCTTTAAATAAAGTTTATCTATAAACGGGTAACACCAGTGACATTTTTCATGAAAAATGTATTTTACAAAATGGCTGCTGCAAGGTGTCAATCCACATGTTGTCAATCATGGTATATTCACTAAATCAAGTAGTTTAATCCATTTGTATTCTAGTTTTTTATAATTCCCTAACAATAAAGTAGGTCACACCAGTGACTTCAACTAAAAGCTTCATATGAAATTATGATTTTCTAATTAAAATTTCTGATAACTGAAAAGAGATAGAGGACTTTTCATTTGCCTTTCTTCATTGATCTTCAGGAAACGGGAAGAAGGAAGTCAAGTGATGTCATCAGTGTGATTATTTATTTCAAAATAAGAGATTTTTGTTAAAGGTAACACCAGTGACACAACACCAGGGGACAACTACATTCATTATATATTTTATAATTATTTATTTGGCATTTGGTTTGTTTATGTCATTTACATTATATATTTGATAGTTATGCATACATTATTGTATTTAATATGATAGAAAAACCTGTTTGTGAGCTCAAAATAAAGCACTTTCCCTCTGTACATGACTGTGGGGACGAGCTCTTCTGTGGTGTTTGGAATTTTTATAATTAATTAAAAAACAAATATTGCCACATTGATGGCTCAAGAAGGTTTAATTGTTCAAATAATATATTGTTTCATATTAAAATAGTGTAATCATAAAGTGTTTTTAAAGTGTAATATTTCTGTAAAGTCTAGGGACAGAAAAGTGGACGTTTCTGTAGAATGACCCTTCTATAGTTAGCCTATGTTTTTGGATTACTTGCACTGAGCCTCGTGACGCACATCCGGTTTGAAATATTACGGCTCAGTTGTTTCCGGTTATATATATTTTCAATGCGCCGTTATCACATAGATAACTAAACCCCTCTTAAAACGAGGGTCCTCGAGATGATTTTAAATTCCAGACATATTCAGAGACAAGAGAAGAGATTCTTATGATTACCGTGTACAGACCTTTCCAAACTCAACGGAACTTTAAGTTTTAATCCAACATTTGCTGTGATTCTTTCACCACAGGGTGTCAGCGCTCTACTAGTGATTGCGACGCTGCAGTGTGAGACGTGATAAATAAGATCAGAATGAACATAATATTTTAGTCTCTATTCTGTGGCATTTTTTTCTGACAACTATTTATGTAATTCACACATTTATGCCAAAAATCCTAATATTCAAGGTAGTTGCACTGTCATTGCGTTATTCTTTAAGATTAATTAATAACACCGTTAAAGCAGTTATCACATTCATTCAACTATTTCAAACACTGGAATAAAAGAGCAGTTTTAACTTTTTTTTTTTTTTTGTCTTGCCATCGTGATAATGCAAAATGATAATGGGAAAAACATTAGTCTGACATTATTAGAAATTATGCTGAATGTAAAACATTAAGCTTTGTAAACCTTTTTAGCAGAAGCAATTGTGAACAAAGTTTACAAAGAAATTGCATTTGTTTTATCTGTCCCTATATGCTGGAAGTACACACACACACACACACACTTCATACAGTTCATCAAGCTCCAAAGGCCAACTTTAACATGCGCCATATATTTAATATAGTAACAGAACACTAGCTGAATTTATATGTTTACAGAAATTATGTGCATACATATTTTCCACCCATCTCTCATTTATTTTTTTGTTTGGCAGATTTTTTTTTATTTCCTGCTTTTGTCCGCAGTGTTTGCAGGTTTTATAAGCAACAGAAATGTGGACATTGCATGAACTACATTTTATTAATGTGGATCCAGGGATCATAAAATAAATACTTCTGTTCTGAAAAATCAGAATGGAAAAATAAAGACAACTGTAAAATATAATCATGTAATTTCACAAATTCTTCCTCAGTGTCATTGTCTTGTTCAGACTAAATTAGAAGGAAAACACCTGTACCTACCTGAGGATCCAAATATATTCAAAAGGTGTCCTTGAATGCTTTCTATTGCCTTGACTGCTCTTTAACCCTCTTCCCAGCCCAGTTTATTGAAGATGCCAGCTCATTGGTTAGTGCATAGGAAAGCATGTGTAATTTCCAGTGTTGAAGCGTCCCACCTGCCATACAAATGTGTGCACAAAGAAGAGAGAACATAAGACAAATGTCCCAAAAACAGATTAATAACTGAATGGTCTACATAAAAGCACTAACCATCATTTGCCTTGCTTAACTGGACTGTAAAATCTCTGCATTTTCAAGACATCAGTATTGTGCAGCGGGACTGAGGGTGCTTTCACACCTGCCTCATTTAGTTCGGTTGAATCGTACTAGAGTTCGTTTCCCCCTTTAGTGCGGTTTTCGTTTGGGCAGGTGTGAAAGCAGCAATGGAGCAGATCGCTTGAGATGTGAAAGCAATCCGACCCAGTTAACGGCCCAACGAACCAAATGATGTCATAATTCATAACGGGAAATGTGATATAAAAAGCGGTAGTGTCTGTTCTGTGAGTGAGCATGTTATTCACCATAGCTGAAGCCTTGATTCCCGCTCTGCTTCATTATAAAATTCATATGGTCTCTCTCGACACACTGACAACAGGTCGCCTACTAGACAGCGCTGGGAAATCCAGAGACAGAGAGAGAAAGAGAAAGAGCGCACGTTTGAATTTGCCACAGCATTAATATGAATGTAGTATATAATTTAACAGCGGGAAAGACGGCTTCATTTATCATGGTTAAATTTTCATGTTGTGATTAATTGCTGAAGCTTTTATCACGGTATACAGTATTATCACGATGCTGAAATAATTTGCAAAAAAAAGTATTGTCATAGTATAACAGGTTTAAGAACTCTTTTTGCAATAACAAAAAACTCTACAATAATACAATACACCAAAAATATAAAGTAAAATTTTCAGTTTGGTAATAATGAATTAACATGTTAACTAATGAAGTCGTATATCTCAAAGTTTTACTGAACAATAACAAATAATCATCAGAACATTTCTAATCATTAGGGCATGTAGTCCATATTAAAATATAAAAATGGTTGCACTTGGTGAGCTACTGACACTGTCCTATTACTGTTTTTACCGCAACACAACTCAGAATATGTGATGCCACAATGTGCAGCAGTGTTGTGCATTTTATACGGTTGATGGAGAAAGTATTTGTAAATGCATTATAAAAATTGGTAATAAATTATTATTTACGGTATTTTGAAGTGCCCACAATAACAATACCGTGCATATTCATTAACATGATATATATTAGCGAATATCGGCACGTCTACTTTCCCACAAAAGTTCATTCTTTATCTGTCAATGCATTGCAGTGTTTCACTAAGGTCTCCTATGATATTGCTTGTACAAATTTCTTGTGTATTTAAACACAAGAAAGCTTTAGAGGATGCAAAAATTACACTTCACTGTTTTCTTTTTTGATAAACCTTTTTGAATAATTACATTAGTTTGTTAAACCTATTAATATATGGTGTGCGTCAAACATGCATAAAATGGAGAATGGACTTATTAGACTGATGACAGCACAATGTGACACTTACCGATAATGACATCATTCATCTGCAGCCGGTGTTTTCCCATTGATCCCACGCCAGTTTAGTTGTTTGGCAAGGGAGTTGGTAAAGCATTGCTTCATGACCCGCCAAACGCTATCCTTAATGTCAACTCCTCCAATGACGCTCAGTGCAGTAATCTGAAAAAGATCATTTAAAAGCCACGGATATATGTTTTATATCAACATTACTCACAGTAACAGAATCCGAATTAAAACAAAATGTCCTTAGTTGCATTTATTACATGTGTTTGTAAAGCAAGGAGGTGCACTCATGCCTGTCCATCAATTACAGGAGTTATATTAGGCTGCAAGATGTCGAGATAGTTGGTCTGTCCTGGACGTGGACAAACTGCACCTCCTAAAACTGGGCATACTCTTCTAAAAGAATGAAGTGTTATAAATGCAAGTCTGAAGTTTATTTTAATAAGCACTGCCTGAGCGATTAAACAAAAAGGCTTCTTGAAGGCAAGGCTGTTGGGCAGTAAGCAACTGTTATGTTCATGCCCTGATTCACCAGAGACTGGTAGATCCTTCCAGTACCTCCGGCCTCCTCTGAAAGACACAATCACACTCATGCATGCACACGTTACACAATGTTACACAGCTGGACAATTGTGACTCTCCCGTCTAGTTGATAGCCAGTGTACAGGCTGCAAACAGTCATTTTGGTAAGGTGTCATAACCTAATGGTTGATGGGCACATTAGATAAATAATTTATTAATTTGATAATAATGCCATGGATTCATGAAGGTATATTAGGTTATTAAGATAAGCAGTTTCTTTACATCAGTCTTAAATGTATTTGAACATATGCTTACTATATTTTTGGTTGAACAGATCTTGCACTTTTCCTACAGCACACTGACTTGATCTTTGGTACTGGGTGTAGCGGCTGAGGAGCTGGCTACAGATGTAACAACAGACAACAATTCATTTCATAAAACTGTATTAAGTATATTTGCGCTACTACAGGCTTGAGTCCATTTCTGTGGATTTTCATATTACCAATACCTTTGAAATGCAGTGCAAAGTTGTTCACTGTGTCTGTTGAGTCAAGGAAATCAGTGGCTCTTTTGCTGCTCAGTTCATACACCCCTAAGCTGGACTTTTGGCGGTCAAATGACAAAATGGCTGTTTCCATACCCAAATCCTCAAGCTTGGACACCTTTACAATATTTAGTTAAACAAGACAACCACAAAAATAGTAAATAATTGATTATACACAAAATAGACAAAACCTACTTTTAAAAATCTAACACACTGAAGAAACAACTCATAACAGGGCTCAGCAATATATGAAAAAGTGTTGTCACACGTGTCAAATAAGTGGTCAGGGACTACCAGCCAGCAGCCTGACTCTCTGTGGTCAATAAAAATTCCAGGATGTCCTTCGAAAAGAGTAGGGGTGTGACCCGGCATCCCGGCCAAATTTGCCCATTGGCCTCTGTCCATCATGGCCACCTAATCATCCCCATACACTGATTGGCTTCATCACTCCCTCTCCTCTCCATCAATAAGCTGTTGTGTGTTGGGCGTTCTGGCGCAATATGGCTGCCGTCGCATCATCCAGGTGGATGCTGCACATTGGTGGTGGTTGAGGAGATTCCCCCTTCAATATGTAAAGTGCTTTGAGTACCCAGAAAAGTGCTATATAAATGTAACGAATCATTACATTAACTATAAATTATCTGTGTTTACATAGAGTCCCAATATCCAACTAATAATTTGACAGCCATTTGTGATTATTAATGCTTTCATTCGACCACCTTGATCTGAATAGACTAGCCCAACCAGAAGGAATTTAGTTTGAGAGGGTGGTATGAGAACTTTGACAATTTCTTCAATGTGAGAAAATTTGATGTTGATAGCCTTGTAAACAAAAACCAGCTGGAATATTTATTTGGGATGAATTCATATGAAATGATGAAAAAAATGTACAGATAAACAATCCAGTTGTCTGTCACAATGTTCTGCTCACATCACAACTGCTGTCAATCATCCTTGCATCTAATACTATAATAATACCACTAATGCCTAGCAAATGAAGCCTCTTTCCAAACCTTCAGCTCCTTTAGGAGCATTTTAATACGGGAATCCCTCATCCCAGGGCTAAGGTCCTGTGCCTGCCCATGTGCCCTCAGTGCTGCTGCCTCTTGAAAGTATTTCTGCTTTTCATCTTCCCCTAATGTGGCCCATCTGCCCTTGATATCATTCATTGTGCCTATGGAAAAAAATAGATGCACAGAAAACTTAACACTTTAGAGTCAGCATCTCTTTTTAAATATTGCAGTCCATTAAATATTGTCTCTCACCTTTGTTTCTGAGTATGTCCCTACAAAAAAGATTGTAAGGCGACAGCTGTCTGATATTAACTTTGGCCTTTGATGGCCGGGGCTCAGGCGACGCTTTTGTAATTACTGATCCAGTCCTGAAAAAGAAAAACAAATAAATAACGAAAGAGTATTACACCAATTAAAATGAATGTTAACAAAACACTTCATTTATACAGCACAAGCAGTACAGCAGAATGATATATTTATTTGACATGTTGATTGTTAGTGTGGCACTAAAGTAAACCTTACTTCTATGACACTGGTGTTCAGACCCGTAGCTGATGCCGCTCTTGGTATTAATTCTGGCCCAACTTGGGTCATGCTATCTTTAAAAAAGGGTTTAGACTGCACACACATTCCCATCAAGGCCCTCCCAGGCCCTAATGAAGGGGATTTTGTAAACCAAAAGGGGGTTCACAGAATAAATGTGCAGGTGAGTTACTATTATGATCCTTAATGTTTTAGATATTGTAATAAAAGGATTTTATTGAAGTATAATAATAAAATCTCTTAGATGGTGTGTGACTCTCTGTACCATATCACCAATGTGGAAGCCAAATGGCCAGGTGCATGACTCGAGAATTTTTAGAGAGTCAAAAAATACTCCCCCTCCATAGAACTGATTGGTAATGCCCAACCAAATGTGTCGCACTTTCACCAAAACAATGCGAGTGGTGCTCTACTGTTTGAATGAGAGAGCACGGGTAGCACCAAAAATGAAGAGAATCGCTGCCCAGTGACTACATTAAACTGCTGGTCAAAGAGGGACGTTAAAAAGAATAAAGCATGTACTGAGAAGTTGAGAATGTTGTGTAATACACTCCACATATATTTTAGCTATAGCTAATCCATTGCAATTTAGCCATAACTATCAGTGTAACTGTAACCAGTTACCAAAACTGTTTTGTTAGTTCATTTTTCAGTAGTGTCTGTAATTATCAATGACAAAAGTATTCACATCAGTGTTTGTTTTCTTCCTAAATTAATCTGACTTTTGAACGAATTGGCTGAATGAACGATTTAAGTGTCTCACTCAATAAAAAAGCGAATCGCTGCTGCCTACTGGTGGTTTCAGTATTTAACAATTTCTTTTTATAATCACTCAGTTATGTTAGAATTTGATGAATGATTATATATAAATTTCATAAAGTTATTAAGTATAGATAGATAGAGAAGAAATAAATTATCCAATAACACTACATATTCGCCTTATTCACCTGGCGGCCATTTTGAAAACTCGAACGCCGTTGAGGGGTACACAAACCCGGAAGTTGGACTCCAAAACAGTACTATCAATCAGTAGCAGCAATGGAAACTTTGTGGACTATGAATCTTGCCATTTTTACATATGATTTGACTGTTTATTAAAAATATAAAAGATGTGCATCATAGCTGACATGTAGATGAACACTGTACAGTTGTTTTTATGGCTGTTAATTCTTCCCTTCAAATGTTATTGAGCATTAAATTATGGCATATTTATGTATGAGCATATATAGTGAAAAATAGCCATATTTACACATGATTTGAGTTTATTTGAATAAATATTAAAATTTAAAAGGTGTGCATCATAGCTGACATGTAGATTAACACTTTACAGCTGGTTTTATGGCTGTTAATTATTCCCTTCAAATATTATTGAAGTTAGAATCGTGCATACCAATGTCGGATGTAACTTTAGAGACAGTCCTTAAATTTGCGAATATCAAACGTCTGACGTCAAACCAACTTTATGCCAGTGACCAGGATGCCTTCTGATATTTTTATCCACTCTCGACGTAGTCCCTTATCCTCTTGAAAACGGTGAAAGGTTTGTCCACTGTTGGATTTTTTTTCCTGTGTGACGAGCACTGGGGAACACAGCAGTGCTGCGCCATTACCGCTAAAAGAGATCGCAACGCGAGAATTCCCGGAAGTGGTAGGTGTACCCCTCAAGCTCCTTAGAACGTTCGAGGTGAATAAGGCGAATAAAACAGATTATTATAACAATGTTCAACCCTCCCCAATGTTGAAACCAAATCTACGCCTTTCCATATATGCACATTATTTGAATGTGGTAAGGAAAATATAGATGTCCAGCTCACTGTTACATACACTTATTCTGGGCCTAATAGAATTAGTATTCCATTATACAGGTGATTACGACAGGATCCTGGTTGGAGATGGGCTATGCCTGCAGGCATTACTTTATGACACCATTCCCTGACCCAAACCCTGGACCTCAAATATGGTACAATGCAACTCTAGCGAGGACAACGGCATGCATTGAAATGACCCTAGTGAAAAAAAGTATACTTTATTGTATGTATTGTAAAAAACGTGACGAATAAACAAAAAAGTCATGGCTCTCCTGAGCCAAATTGATGAATTTGGCCCATTCATCCATTAGGGCGGTCGGTAATTCTGTTACGTTCACTGGTGTGTAGAAACATGCACGACGAGGAGTATAAGATCAAAGTACAACTTTACTAGATAATCCAAAGGAGCATACAGGAACACAGGAGATATACACACGCTAACATACAACAATTACCGACAAAGACAAGAGTGAAGGGTGAGTGGTTATATACAAGTCCTAAAGAGTGCTGATGATGATGATTGTCTTCAGGTGCGTGTGATGGTGATGACGTGCAGGTGTAGGGCAGAGGGAATGCTGGGAAGTGTAGTGCAGGAACCGGTGGTTGTAACACAGGGATGCTGCGGCCTGTGTTTTGAAAAATCTCATCAAGTGCTTTGATATTTTCCACCAACCTTCCTAGCACCATTGTTCCATAATTAATATGAGGGTTGTGGCTAACCGCATTGGGGAAATCTGGAAGGCAGCACCCTGCAACCGCTCAACTCTTTCTCAGATTTGTGGGGTTCCCATGCTCCCTATTGTTGAAGCCAAAAGACTCTGAGCTGCCATCCGTATCTCTTCCTGGAGAACAGTGATGGGTTCCCTTTTGACTGTGGGAGAAGTCCACTCCACCACCAAGACTTTAAGAGCATGTTGTGAGGAACTAGGAGGGCTCTTAGGTGCCGGGGCTGAACTTGGAGAACAAGTCCCCCTCCAGTCCAAGGGACCATGGAAATCTAGGTTCCTCCTGCCTCACCATCTGAGTCTTTTTAGGATTGATCCGGCCTTCTGCAGGCTCCGGGGTGCTTTGTTGGCCAGGGGTTTTCTGCCTTCTCTCTACGTGGAGCCTCCCCTGTCATCAGTCTTGTAACAGTGGCTGTGGCCTGCTGGATTGTGGGCTCTTGAATCGTTTTCAAGTTTTGGTGGGCCCACCTAATCGCCACCTGCCATGCCTCCTCCTAGTGAATATGTGAAACCTCTAACAACTCTGCTCTGGCATCCTGCAAAGCCTCCCCATAGTTGTCCTACAAAATATCCACTCCTGTATGTTGCCAATTCCTGGCATTCCCAAAAATCTGCCACTGTGTTTAAGCTGGGGAGTGCTGGCTGAACTCCAGAATTTGCAGAATTTGATCAGGGTGCTACATATATTGTTAAGAACTACATGTTTTCAGAAATGTACAGAAGAGAGAGCTTATTTACAGGCCCAAGAACATTAAAATAGAAAGCAGCCTCTTTGAAATTGACTGAGGAAGCGGAAGAAAATGCAAAGAATATTGTCATCCTACCATCACTTAAAGGTGGTACAGAGGTTCTTTTCATCGACTGAGTTTTTGAAATGAGCGCATGCTTAAGAACAACCCCCCTGCTTCACAGCTCTTTTCGAGGGAACGCCTCCCAAAACTCGTGCACGAGTATCGGAACACGAGTGTTTACCACCGGCATTCGCTGTGTTATTAAGGCTGGGCACACATTTAACGACTAGCTAAAACATTCTGACAGCTCAACACACAGCGATAATTTCCTGCTCCTGAAGCAGATTTATATACTTTCACATGGAATTTGAACACCGACTGTAATCGCAGACTGAAAGCAACTGGCTCTGACGCGTTTGAGCGCGATCAGTCATAAGTATCAATTTACATTCATAATCGGCCTTACAATCGCTAAGTGTGTGTGCGACTTAAAGCCGTGGATTCATTATGTCGGACTCACCGCAGGTGACTCATAATCTGCAGTTGTTACTCCTGTCTCCTGACAAAAACACTGCATGCGGCGCCTGTGGAGTGTGGAAAGTTACTGGAGCGTGCAGCCGCACTCGTCTCTCACAAGGAACGTCACGGCAGTGATTGACAAGCCAGAGGGCCAATCGTTTACGCGATGATCGCGTAACGATTAGCTGATGTTTTTAAGGCCCTACCTCGTGCACAGATGATGTATATTAATAATATTCCTTTCAGTGCACCTAATAAATAGTCTTTTATCAGTTAGTAAAGACAGTTTCAAGTAATATTGCAAAAATGTATAAAACAAAACATCCTCTATAACACCTTTAAAGCAAGTGGGGATGAGACAGACATATTCACTTAAGGAGGATATGTCACCCTGGCAGAAGAAATTCAAAGAGAAAATAGAACTGGAATGTAAGCACCTAAACAAAGTATTTTATGACTGGTTAATATGCTACAAACACATGCATTAAGTCCTCATGGATGAATTTTGTAAAAAAAAAAAATCACAGAATAAAGCATAAAAAATGCAGAATAAAATACAGAACCTATCAAAAGTTTGGAAAAATTGTAATTGTACAATTGAAATATGTCTCTTATGCTCACCAATTATGATTTATTTATTCAAAAAGGGCAGTAAATATTAAAATTTAAAATAGCTGTTTTCTATGTAAATATATTCTAAAATGCACAATATATGTGGTCAAATCTGAATGTTCAGCATCATTACTCCAGTCTTCAGTGTCACATGATCCTTCAGAAATCATGATGATTTGATGCTCAAGAAACATTTATGATTAGTATCAATGCTGAAAATAAATGGCTCAAAACTTGCATTTCTTACACACACACAAAACCCCACATTAACCCTTGGACACTAGTGTTGACCCTCCTCACGGAGGCCCCAAACACAGCGAGCCCTTTCAAACTCAGGAGTCAAACCAAATTATAATCATAGGGAAAAAAGAAAAATCATACATGTACATAAACACATAAATAAACTCAACAACTGGATATCAAATTCAAAATAGATTTTAACAATCAATAGATTGAGAGAGAAAAGAGAGAATACATGTGCTCGCGCTCTTTGAACATCTGAACAAACGATGATCAAATGCACATTGACGGATCTTCTTCTGTCTGTTCTCCAATCAAATGTGTATTTCTGCAGACGCATGTAAACTGGTTAACATACGCAGTATGTCACAAGTGTTTTTCCACCCATATGCTACCACATGGATTAAAGGATTTAATGAGAGTAAGTTTCGGGATATTGCTAATTGCTTTGGGAACGCTGGGGATTTACACAATGTGGGAGTGCCATAGATGACATTATTGCCTCACCAGAAAACCCAGCAGAATACTTCAGCCGAGAGGGGTCATACTCGATCATCGTCCGATGTCGTAGTCAATGACAGTTTAAAATACTGGGCCAGGGAGAGCACATGATGCCTATTTTTTAGTTAATTCCTGCCTTTACCAGAGAGGATCTTTCCCAGCTTTACAGAGACAATGGAGGGGGGTAGATGTTGTATATAAGAAATGTCTGAATAATTTTTGGTTTGACTGTGTGTGTGTGTGTGTGTGTGTGTGTGTGTGTGTGTAAACAGCGCGCACACACACACACACATTGCTACTGGGATAATACTATAAGTCATCATATAAGGCTTTTCCAAAAAAATAAACAAAATAATATATCATTAGACCTAATATATTAGTGAAATACATCAAACAATGAGGCAGGGTAATTGTGTATTTGTATGCATGTTACACAACAATAGTACAGCAGAGCAGCAGTACTTATAGATCAGCTAGAACAAAACATTTATACAATATGGTCATGGTCAACATTTCCATCAGGATTGAAATAGTACAGGTTTGTCATCATTGGCAAATGATGTTGTTCATTCAGTTGTCATTTTTTGGTAATTTTCACGATGTATACATGAGTATATGTGAGAAATGTGTAAAAATACACAAACCACTGCCAATCAACATCGAATCAAATGTTCCGGGTGAGTTGCTACATTTAGCAGACATGCAATAGAGCAGCCGGGAGGTTGATTGACAAGCGATCTAACCAATCAGAATGCCGAATCCGCCATTTGGCCCAACAAAGCACTCAGGAGTTAGAAACTCGGTGGACTTAAACTTGAAAAATTGTGTATATGGATGTCTTTCCACATTAGAAACAACATTCCTTCTCATGTTCATTCATGTTTATTTGATGCTATAGGTTAACTAGTATGAAGAGATGATCGATTCACGAGCCTCTTGAGCTGAGGCGCTACAGCGATCTGTGACGACACATTAGTTTGAATTTTTTTTTTAAAACTACACAGTTTTAAAGCTGGGACTTTGTTTAATATCATAAGTAACCTGCTCTGTCTTATCTGTCGACGTCTTGTCAGTGTCCTCTTTGCTTTGTGATGTATTTTTCACTGCGTGTGGCCTGACAGCACCACGGCTCGTCGGACAAAGCAACAGTAACTAAGGGGGCTGGGTCTTTGAGAAGGGTCAGTTGTTCAAAAAATGAGTCAAAGCGATGAAAAAAACTGTAACATCCAGTAGTTTATACCAGATAATGTGAACTACAGAAGAAAAGATGAATATCCTGCAATCATTGATGCACTGACATGATAACTGATGACAGGTGTGTGATTTACAGTCGGAGAAGAGATTTCTATGACCCGAGTGCTGCCGTCATCTCACTTTTGTTCACCAAAATCTGCTCCAAAATCTCACAGATATTATTTTAGAGGTGGTTTGTGACATGCATAATGAATGAGTGCTGATGGGAAATGAGGAAATGTGCGATCCCAAATCTCTTAGTAACAAGCTTTTGAGAAAAAACCTCCCACATCCACTCCATCAGGGAAGATTTTTGTTGGGTGTTTCCGGAGTTATTCATGATATAAAAGAGCAGCTCATGAACACCATCATCATCTGATGGACAGCGTCTTCAGTCCGCAGTCTGATTCACGGTAAGATCATGTCGTTTCATGTGTGAATTATTGTGTTGTTCATGTGTTGTTCTGCTTGTTGACTCTCTAGTGTGCTTGTTTATGTGGACAGTGTTGAAGAAAGTAAAGAAATTAACATGGAATTGTTTAAAGAAGTTTTCTTTCAGGTCCTTGTCAGGACCATATTCCATTTTAGGTTCTTGAGATTCATTGATGATGATTTCCAGCTCATAAACATCATCATCTGTCTTGTAGTTTGATGTTTTATAATTCCAGCTCAGATCATGAGATGAAGTTTATATCATCAGCTATCTTTGTGTTTCAGCCTCGGGAATCACTGTGATCATTTGTGCTTAAACTAGTTTCCTTTAATGAACATTGTGTGTGATTTCAGTACAGCAGATTCAAATGGAAAAACTTTACAGATTTCCATTTCTTGAAGAAAAAAGGCTTGAAAAGCAGCAGAAGAATCAATATTTTAGAAAGATCATGTCATTTTTGCTTTCTCTCTTGTTAAAGCGGAACTCAGTAAGATTTGCGAAGCTCCCCCTACAGTTTCCTTCAGTGACTCACACTCTCATAAATACTCCAAGCGCAGCTCTGGACTACAATGACTACAACGCTCACCAGTGCAGTAGTTTTGCAAATACAGTACAAGAAAGAGGAGGTGGGTAATTTGCAAATACAGTACACTTGATGGAGGTTTTGTTTTTGAATTACCATAAAGCATTTTGTCACTCTTGTGTGAACATGAACATGAGGCGAGATTGTGTCGGGTCGATGCAGCTCAACTTGCAAGTGCTGTTTTCTGGCGTAGACGTGCCAGAGGGGGTTAATGCTCGCCTCAAACACACCACTACATGTCAATTAACCATCGTAAGGACTTAGAAAACTATTTATGAAGGTAAAAAAAGTTACTTAGTTCTGCTTTAATTTGTTGGTTACTTAGATGTGAAAAAACACAGTGAAGTTTACAGATGAAATCAAGCAGCTGCAAAGCATTTCTCACTTTACTTCAGCTGTCGTAGTTGAGCCGAACCAGTTCTGAAACTTTAGGCTGGTTTATCACTCAAACTCATCATTGTTAGTTAAAGGATTAGTCCACTTTTAAATAAACTTTTCCTGATAATTTACTCACCCTCATGTCATTCAAGATGTCCATGTCTTTCTTTCTTCAGTCAAAAAGAAATTAAGGTTTTTGATGAAAACATTCCAGGGTTTTTCTCCTTATAGTGGACTTGAATGGGCACCAAACAGTTGAAGGTCAAAATTAGTTTCACTGCAGCTTCAAATTGTTCAACACGATCCCAGATGAGAAATAAGGGTCTTATCTAGTGAAACCATCGCTCATTTTCTGAAAAAAATTGAGAATTATACAGGGTTCCCATGCGCCTTGAAAGTCCTTGAAAGTACTTGGATTTCAGACACATGAATTCAAGGCCTGGAAAGTACTTGAAAGCAAATATTGGTCCTTGAAAGTGCTTGAATTAAATTTGAAATACATTTTGTGAAAATGTATTATAAGATGCCCCTTTTGGTCCTAGTATATTTGTTTCAGAATATTATTTTACAATCAGTTTCCGAGTGTTTTACATTGATCGGGTATCGTCCGGACGGGACCGATCCAAGTCCGATTCGGTGTACTATTTTGTTATTGTGTTAAGCTCCACAAAAGGCACAAAAACATTAAAAAGCACCGTAAAGTATCTGTGCACTATATTCCAGGTGTTCTGAAGCCATTCCATGATTTAATTTGAGGTACAGATGAATATTTAAGTGTTTAAATTAAAGTTCTCGTAAATGCCTCCCTCCGCTGCGGCTGTCAGTCATTCTCCATTCAGCATTCAGACTGCGTGTCGCGTTCGGTTACGACAGTCAAGATGAATCAATGTTTCTATTATTATACTTAATCTGTAGACAACGATACCGGTAATACAATACGCATCAATATATCTTCACTTTGTGCTTTGAACTTTTCACTGCGGAGCGCTGCCGCTGCACTCTGTGACCCCATGATACTTTAAGCGCATCATTCTGCACACGGGATGCGCATAAGCGCTTTGTGCCGCTCTGTATGGGAGCCGTTCATATTACAGTTTTTCTCAGTCGCTTTGGTGAATTTCTCACATCACTATTTACATTTGCACAACAGTTAGTTCAACCTCCACAACATTTAGTCATTTGTGCACATCACAGTAGCAGTTTCTCATTCCTTCGAACAAATTGCAAATGCTTTTGGACATGCATCAATTGCTTTCATACAACGGAAAATTATCGTTTAACGTGACCGTCACATCCCGTGAGGCATACAGTTTTTTTTAGGTAATTAAGCACTTTTCTTATTACTTGAATATCGGATCAGTATCGGCCGATACTGAATCTCAGGTATCGGAAGCGAAAAAGGCGGATCGGTGCATCCCTAGTGTCAAAATATTAAATGCGCGCAAGAGCCTTAAAGGGACAGACAACAAATGATGTGACTTGTCCTTAAAGGGATAGTTCAACCAAAAATGAAAATTCTGTCACTCTAAACTTGATCCAAACCTGTATTAAGTTACCCATTTTCTTAAAAAAAAAAACAAAAAAACTTGTATGTAAACAGAAGAAATGTATTCAGGTTTTAAACAACTTCTATGTTGAGTAAATAGCCTAATGATTGAATTTCCCCTTTTTTCAATTTCTTTAATACAGTAGCTTTAACAAGAAACTCATAAGAATTGTGATATATAAATTGCAATTCTGATTTTTTTTCTCAGAGGTGCTCATTTATATCTCTCAATTCTGACTTTCTTTTCTCAGAATTGCAAGCTTATATATGATGTTTTATTAACAAAGTTTGGGAGGAGCATGTTCAGATAATGAACCTAATTAGCACAGGTGGAGAGCATTCAGTTAATCAGCTCAACCATTGTCAAGGAGTATGAATTCACCTCTGTTCATCTGAGAGTTTATCAGCATCCCACCTCCACCCCATCTCCTCAATCATAGTTCTATCTACTTTTACCCCATCGGGTGGAGTACTCTGGATTTGGGCCAAAATTTTGAGCTTGAAGCCCTCTCCCCGGACAGCACACCAAATGTGCATAACTTTACTTTATTTAATTATATGGATATGTGAACTATAATATATTGTATATATTCTGACTTTAAGCCACAATTACGATCCATATAATCCTTTTTTTTTCACTCAATTGCAAAATGTATTTTTATAATATTCTCTCTATATTATGATTTTACTCAAGTAATGATTCATAAAAAATGAAAACCAAAACTAGTATGGAATAATTGTTAACATTAGGGATAAGAAAGCTGCAAACACTTTTAATTTATTTCCAAAATTAATGTACAAATTATTTTGTTCCTCTTCCGGGTTAAAATGGATGCAAATGCAATAAGATGACTAAAATGTTAAGTACAGTAGAGGTCTTTCATGACGCTCCATATGTAATGTGAATTTGATAGGTGCTTGATATAAAATAAACAGTGCTTGAAAAAGTTCTTGAAAGTCCTTGAATCTGGTGTTCATGAAAGAGTGGGAACCCTGATTATATAAGTTTTAACCTTAAATGCTCATCTTGAACTAGCTCTCTTCTTCTTCTTCTCTATTAGAATTCCAGCAGTGTAGACACTGCTAAGTGTATTACTGCCCTCCACAGGTCAAAGTTTGAACTAATTATTATATACTATTGAACTAGCATATTGCATATAAAATTTAGTTCAAACTTTGACCTGTGGAGGGCAGTAATACACTTAGCAGTGTCTACACTGCTGGAATTCTAATAGAGAAGAAGAAGAAGAAAAAGAAGAAGAAGAGAGCTAGTTCAAGATGAGCATTTAAGGTTAAAACTTATATAATTTTCAATTTTTTTCAGAAAATGAGTGATGGTTTCATTAGATAAGACCCTTATTTCTCATCTGAGATCATGTAGAACAATTTGAAGCTGCAGTGAAACTAATTTTGACTTTCAACTGTTTGGTGCCCATTCAAGTCTACTATAAGGAGAAAAATCCTGGAATGTTTTCATAAAAAACTTTAATTTCTTTTCGACTGAAGAAAGAAAGATATGGACATCTTGAATGACATGAGGGTGAGTAAATTATCATTAAAAGTTTATTTAAAACTGGACTAATCCTTCAATCGTGTCCTTTCAGGTGGTCCCAGTTTCACACGTCGTATCAGATTGTTTGTCTGTAATCTCAGTCATTTCCTACATCAGAACAACAAGCTTTAAAATGTGTTTTTTTCCAGTGTAGCGAATAAAGAGCTCTTCATCTGTCAGTCTGTGTGCTGCTCCACAAACCTTCTGCTTCGACTCGCTTTGACCTGCAGAACAAACACACAAACTACCCGTCAGTAACGTAAGTTCTTCTAGATTTATTCCTTCATTAATAAACCATTGAACACGTACAGTTGAGCTGAACTGAATATTCAGCATTCTTGTGTTATTGTTCAGATGGAGGATTTTCAATCTTTTATCTTACATTTAACGTATTTTAAGCATTTTAACATCTCCTCTAAAGAAAATTTTAAGCAAACGGAAATCACAGGGAAAACACACCTTGCCAAATATAATTTTCTCTATTGTTTTTATAAAGAAAAATTTTTACAATAGGAAATGCATATTTTTAACTAATGACTGGTTTGTTATTTAGTGCTGCCTGTCAAGATTTCATGAAAAAATGGAACAATACACCGGCTTCAACGGATCAACTGAATATCATTTAGATATATCTGCTGATGAGATATTCAATGTACCAATTAAGGACATCGGTAAATTTGATTTTGCAGGATCACTGTACGTCTGGATCATTTCAGTCGTTGAGATTCCAGTCATGATCTTAACTCTGCTTGGGTTGTGTGCTCTGGTCAAATCTCAGCGCTCTGCTCCAGTTTTTGTTATTCATTTGATTCTTTCAGATCTCATTCAGATGTGTTGTATGTTAATATTGACAATCAAATGGCCATTTAAATGGTTGCAATTGATTAGTGAATACAAGCAGATAAATGAATTGATTAGTGCATATTTTTATAGTTTGATGGCAGGTCTGTATTTTATGGCATGTGTTGCTTTTGAACGATATCTTCTGGTTTCTCATCCTATCTGGTACAAATCTCATCATTCACTAAAAGTCTCCTGTGTTATTTCTGTGATCATCTGGTTTGTTCCTCTCATCTTTGCTGGCACAGACTCTGCTTCGTCTTTTAGACGTTTGAAGTATGAATCGATCGGATATTTCATCCCCTATCCAATAATAATTCTGTGTTTTGTTGGTACTTGTTGCGGTCTTTCACACGCAATATCTCTTACTTCTCTAAAGCGACAATTAATTTTGGGAAGTTTGTTCTTGGTGCTGCTGACTTACACATTTCTCATTCTCCCCTATGTAATACTGAATTTTATTAGAGACATCTATCCCAAGATGTGGAACGATTTACTTATTAAATTTTTCATTTTTTTTAGATTCCTCATGTTTCTGAACCCACTCGCTGACTGTATATTGTACTTGTTCATGAGGCCTGATGCTGGTGATTTAATGAAGTCTGTTCGCTGCTGTTGTAGAACTGACACACATCAGAATTTGAGACAGCCGAGACAAACACGAGACAGTAGAGCCACGTTTGCCTGCTGTGTTTCAGCGCAAAAGCGTATGTCCCGTTCACAGACCGCCTGCAGTTCAGTTTGAACAGATGAAATAGAGCTGCACTGAAGAAATCAAGACAGTGTCATAATGTTCATCACAAACAGTTTTTAATGTGGCGCGTCAAACCAGAAAAACAAATAAACAAAAAAAAAAATGATGCTTTTATGCCTGCTGTTTTTCGGACACGTTCAGCATCAGTTCTGATCACTACAACATGCATATAAACACCCTTTATTCTGACTTCATTTCCCTGGTAGACTGACAGATGAACAACATCAATTAGTTTAATGTCATATTACTGCTTGTCAGCTAGTGTTCATAATGCATGTACATTTATCATACTCTTTTTAGCAAATAAATACTATTATTCATGCTATTTAAAAGATAGTTCACTCAAAAATGAAAAAATGAAATTTACTTGCCCTCATGATGATAAAAAAAAAACTTTCTTCTGTGGAACATAAAAGACTTTATTTTGAGATTTTCTTGTCCATACATTGGAAGTCAGAGGACAGTTTTGGGTGAACGATCCCTAAAAAGACTTGTTTTCAAGTGCATGAACTATATTAGAAGTGTACTAAGTGTATATAAAATATTAACCAGGAGTTATTAGTAATATTGTTGTGTGTTTATAGAAGTGTTTCATATCTGTGTCATATTGAGTCCTGTTTTATCTTTTATCTCATTAATATAATTAAAGAGCTCCAGTTCTCCTGTATATGTTGCCATCTGTGGTTATTTGACTAAGAACAGCTGATTTGAACTGTAAGTGGAGAAGATCAAACCATAGATCAAGATGAAAAGAAAGAGCTTGAGACCCTGACCGTTTGATCAGGAAAGTGCCCTTTGCAGTCACATTGCGGTGGCCCCGCGTTCCCAAAGAAATTTCATACGCTCTTGTAAAAGTATTTTTTAGTATTTTTAAATTACAAAAATACAGTAGTTTATTTTGATACACTTGAAATTAAAGTATTAGATAATTTATTTTAAAATAGATTATGATGTATTTTTGCCCAACTCTGGTTGTAATGAGTGTTTCTGTGTACTTCACTGTGTATGTTGATGATAATGCAAGGGAGAGAGAGTTTATGGATAATATTTTAATGCACACTTGCAGTGTTTTACTAAGCTCTTACTGTGATTTTTCTAGAGTGAAAACAGATGCTTCATATTTTGTGTGAAGTACAATAAACGTCATAAAACTCACCTGTAAAGTTTTGGCCATCATTCGAATGGTACAAGAGATGAGCACTTGAGTTAGAGACTCTGACTCGAGTCACACTTTAACAGACTTCAGACTCGGACTCGACCTGAAATGACTCCAGACTTGACTCGACTCGGCACAAAAGACTCTGAATACTTTAAAAACGACTTTAAAAATACTTTAAAAAAGTATTTTACCCATAACTACTGATATAATAAATAAAGAATTTGTGTTGTATTTAAATGGTTTTATAATATCTGCGTCTCATATATTTCCTTACGTGTCGTGGTAGATTGGACTCTTGTCATAGAATTTAATTATGCATGTCCGTGCGCATAAACTCAGAAATGTCATAATAAGAGTCCCATGCAACATGACGGGAGCCACTGTGCCATATGTTCTTTCGTTTGGGTTTATTGTCACGTCAGATCGGCTAGAAGCACAGAATGTGGGAAAACAATTAAAGACACCGGAACAACATTATCACGTTTTATGAGACATCGCATCCACAAAGGTTAGTCACATTAACTCATACAGCTAGCTATTATACTGTGGTGAAGCTGCATGGCTGATTTGAATTGCCAGCCTGTTAAAATATGAACAAAAAAAATCTAGACTTTAAACCTATCACTACGTTTTATCAATCTTTTCATATTATATGCAGTTTTTTTTTATTGTGTGTCCATAAGAGAGAGAGACAGAAAGAGATGTTAATCCATTTATTACTTAAAGCTCATATTTTTGTTGAAATCCGATGGCTCCGTGAGGCCTGCATAGCCAGCAATGACATTTCCTCTCTCAGGATCCATTAATGTATTAAAAACATATTTAAATCAGTTCATGTGAGTACAGTGGTTCAATATTAATATTATAAAGCAACAAGTACATTTTTGGTGCGCCAAAAAAAAAACTAAATAACGACTTATATAGTGATGGCCGATTTCAAAACACTGCTTCAGGAAGCTTCAGAGCGTAAATGAATCAGTGTGTCGAATCATGATTTAGATCGTGGTTCAAACCCACCAAACTGCTGAAATCACGTGACTTTGGCGCTCTGAACCTCTGATTCGACACACTGATTCATTTATGCTCCGATGCTTTCTAAAGCATTGTTTTGAAATCGACCATCACTAAATAAGTCATTATTTTGTTCTTTTTTGGCGCTCCAAAAATATTCTGGTCACTTTATAATATTGAACCACTGTACTCACATGAACTGATTTAAATATGTTTTTAGTACATGAATGGATCTTGAGAGAGGAAGTGTACACTGCTCCCTATGGAGGCCTCACTGAGCCATCGGATTTAAACTAAAATACCTTAATTTGTGTTCTGAAGATTAATGAAGGTCTTACGGGTGTGAAACGGCATGAGGGTGAGTAATAAATGACAGAATTTTTATTTTTGGGTGAACTAACCCTTAAAGTGTCCTTTCCCATGTCCTCTTCAAGGAGTCTGTATTTGAAAAGCCACAATCCTTGAGAACCTTGTAAAAAGAACTTGTAGAACTGTTCATTTGTGTCATTGGTCAAAATGTCCTGGTTTGTGAGCAAAGTAGTGTCCTTTTTCATAAAGTCTCTCAATTGTAAATAACCTGTCGTGGAATACTGTACTTGATGATTAATTGGTCAAATGACATTAAAGTGTCCCCTTCAACAGCCTCATTTTAAGCAATGCATGCAGATTTCTAAATAATTACTTGAGAAGTTATAATTAAGGCATTTAACTGAAGCACTTGGTTATCCTTGGAGTTAAAGCATCCTGATATGTTTTCATGATTGTGCTGGTGGCAGCGGGACTTCAGTCGGAGGGTTTGGATCACTAGTAATCTTTAAATCACGGCAGAACAACACCGGTTCTTCACCAAGACCCATTCTGTACTGCCACAGATATAAACGCTCTTGTGGCTTCAGCTCAAATGAGAGTTCCTCTTCCTCTTCTTTCATTTCATTTGAGCTTTCATTTACAGTGTTGACACGAGAACCTCCATATTTTAAAGAAAGGGAGAACTGAACATTTGTAATTAACTTTGCAAGCTCTCCAGTTTCAATTGAGCCTGACGCGTCTACCTTCCAGTTTTGTGTGATCTCGGTCATATTCTCCTTATTCCATCCCACCTTTTTAGTGATTTTCTTTGTCCATGTCACTGGTGTATTGCTGTCATTAGATATAGTTTTAATATTCTCCCAAATGCCAAAGGCTGGACCTTTAGTTACTGACAGACCGCCAGGGAGGAAGTTAAGAACATCAGGATGAACAGAAAAGACACCAGAGAAATTATCTTTGCTGAGGTCGATAATGGTGCAGAACTCAACTCCCCACTCTGAGGCTGGCTTGAGGAAGTAGCAGTGGAGGATGACGTCGTTATCGATATATAACAATATAGTGACACTCATGCCCCAGTAATAGAGCCCGTTTCTGCAGTCGGGATGCAGGTCGTGTTCTTCCGCATGCGAGTCTGTATTTATGTCTCTTGTTATTCGATAAGTGCCCTTTTCTTGGAAGATAATGAAAAAATAGCAAAAGTTATTGAAGTAGTGGTCTCCACCCTGGCAGTTGGGATGAAGGCTGTAAACTACAGCACCGCTGTCTGTCGTCAGGTTCTTGACTCTGCGGTAATTATTGCCCTTGATGATGTAAAAGGAGCCACCACTATCCGCAAGGTAATGGTCTCCATCTTTGCAGGCAGGGTGCAGACTGAAAATAGAGATGTATGAACCTGAATTTAAATCACTTGTCTTCATATAGCAGCCGAGATCAGAGCGGATTATATAAAAGTATTTGCCCGTTCCACAGATGTCGATGCCTTTTGTTTTGCTCTTGGGAATAATGCCGCTCATCATGTCTGAACCTGCAACACAGAATAAACCAAACACTCAATCTCCACACCAAATGAATGCTGTTATTTCACTCCTTCTATAGATTGAGTTCATTGATTACTAAAACAGCTTTATATGTGCGGGAGGAAAATGAAATCTAACTGATGATTTTTATTTCAGTGAATTTAATCATCTTGCAGAAGAAACATTTATGTCAAAATGCTAAAAAGGCACCTTTATGGCCTGTACACACCGGGATGAATATCGCGCAAGATTATCGCCGACGTTTAATGCCTCGTGACTAAACAACGGGTGCCCATATGAGTGTGCACATCAATGCGAAAAATGCCAGGTGTAAAAGTATGATTGTTTAAAAAAAACGCCTCGGGTTAGTTTTTCTGGTTTAACTCACCACATTAAAAAACTGGCAGACCAATGAGAGTGGCGCTTTTGTTCACATGCCTGGAGTTGCTGAAGTTACAGTAAAACATGACTTGGTGGCGCTCAAGCACAAAACGGTCTTGCCGAGCACACAGTGATACCAAGACAACGAAGATAAAGTAAGAAGAGAAGAAGACCCCTACAAAGTATCCCTGCATCTCAAACAGCTAACTAGCTTCCTAGGTCGTGTAAATGAATGTGTGACTCCCTGATCAGTGCCCTGACTAGTGAACTAGGAGCTGATTGAGACGCACGCTATGGTGCTCTGCCAGTTCTTGGCCACACCAATAGATGTGTATTATTTCTGTATTTTTACTGTTTTTTACTTTTTCATTCAAGAAATAAAGTTGAGAATGTCTATTTCATAAATATGTTTATTTGCACTACGCCACATACTGGCAGAGAGTGAATTAGCACGTTCACTCTGCACATCACCAGTGAAAATCGCTTGGGTATAAACACAAAAAACATCTTGAAAAACGCTGGCGATAAACATGCGGGATATTCATCTGGTGTGTACAGGCCTTTAGAGTGAGTATTTTAAAATAAATACATTTCTGGGTAACGGTTTAGATTACTACGGAAGAGGATTAGGGCCAAGCAATAATAAAAAAATAAATAAAACCATCTTGAGATTAAAGTTGTTAAATTACGAGAAAAAAGTTGAGATAAAATGTTGAGAATAAACTTGTTAAATTATGACTTTATTCTCAACATTTTATCTCGACATTTCTCTCATAATTTAACAAATTTGTTCTCGTAATTTAACAACTTTTTTCTCGTAATTTAATGAATTTATTCTCAACATTTTATCTGGACTTTTTTCTCTTAATTTAATGTTTATTCTCAACATTTTATCTGGACTTTTTTCTCTTAATTTAATGTTTATTCTCAACATTTTATCTCGGCTTTTTTCTTGAAATTTAACAAGTTTTTTCTCTTAATTTAATGAGTTTATTCTCAACTTTTTGTTTTGATCTTTTTCTCGAAATTTAACGAGTTTAATCTCGAGATGGTTTTATTTTTTTTATTTTTATAATTACAGTGTACCTAATAAAGTAAGTACATGTAAGTTTAGGGGAACAATATGTGAAGTCTTGGGAATAAAGGAGTAACAACCAGGAAAATATCAAATTGGGTTACTTATACTGTTATGATAGACAACAATCTTACATTTGGGAGCAATTTAGTGAGAAAGTGCACTGATTAAGTTGTTTCAAGGCAAGTAGAAAGAATTATTGCAATCTTTATTAATACATGGGGAAATATGCTCTTGTTTCGTGTAGTTACAGGGTAAGTATGACATTACTGGCCGTAAATTAAAGCGGTGCTTGTTACGCTCTTGTTTCGTGTAGTTACAGGTTAAGTATGACATTACTGGCCGTAAATTAAAGCGGAGCTTGTTACACTCTTATGTCATGTAGTTACAGGGTAAGTATGACATTACGGGCCGTAAATTAAAGTGGAGCTTGTTACCCTCTTGTTTCGTGTAGTTACAGGGTAAGTATGACATTACGGGCCGTAAATTAAAGCGGAGCTTGTTACACTCTTATGTCATGTAGTTACAGGGTAAATATGACATTACGGGCCGTAAATTAAAGTGGAGCTTGTTACCCTCTTGTTTCGTGTAGTTACAGGGTAAGTATGACATTACTGGCCGTAAATTAAAGTGGAGCTTGTTACCCTCTTGTTTCGTGTAGTTACAGGGTAAATATGACATTACGGGCCGTAAATTAAAGTGGAGCTTGTTACCCTCTTGTTTCGTGTAGTTACAGGGTAAGTATGACATTACTGGCCGTAAATTAAAGCGGAGCTTGTTACACTCTTATGTCATGTAGTTACAGGGTAAGTATGACATTACGGGCCGTAAATTAAAGCGGTGCTTGTTACGCTCTTGTTTCGTGTAGTTACAGGGTAAGTATGACATTACGGGCCGTAAATTAAAGCGGAGCTTGTTACCCTCTTGTTTCGTGTAGTTACAGGGTAAATATGACATTACGGGCCGTAAATTAAAGTGGAGCTTGTTACGCTCTTGTTTCGTGTAGTTACAGGGTAAGTATGACATTACAGGCCGTAAATTAAAGCGGTGCTTGTTACGCTCTTGTTTCGTGTAGTTGCAGGGTAAGTATGACATTACAGGCCGTAAATTAAAGTGGAGCTTGTTACCCTCTTGTTTCGTGTAGTTACAGGGTAAGTATGACATTACAGGCCGTAAATTAAAGTGGAGCTTGTTACCCTCTTGTTTCGTGTAGTTACAGGGTAAGTATGACATTACAGGCCGTAAATTAAAGTGGAGCTTGTTACCCTCTTGTTTCATGTAGTTACAGGGTAAGTATGACATTACAGGCAGTAAATTAAAGTGGTGCTTGTTACGCTTTTGTTTCGTGTAGTTACAGGGTAAGTATGACATTACAGGCCGTAAATTAAAGCGGTGCTTGTTACGCTCTTGTTTCGTGTAGTTACAGGGTAAGTATGACATTACAGGCCGTAAATTAAAGCGGTGCTTGTTACGCTCTTGTTTCGTGTAGTTACAGGGTAAGTATGACATTACAGGCCGTAAATTAAAGCGGTGCTTGTTACGCTCTTGTTTCGTGTAGTTACAGGGTAAGTATGACATTACTGGCCGTAAATTAAAGCGGTGCTTGTTACGCTCTTGTTTCGTGTAGTTACAGGGTAAGTATGACATTACAGGCCGTAAATTAAAGCGGAGCTTGTTACGCTCTTGTTTCGTGTAGTTACAGGGTAAGTATGACATTACTGGCCGTAAATTAAAGCGGTGCTTGTTACGCTCTTGTTTCGTGTAGTTACAGGGTAAGTATGACATTACTGGCCGTAAATTAAAGCGGTGCTTGTTACGCTCTTGTTTCGTGTAGTTACAGGGTAAGTATGACATTACAGGCCGTAAATTAAAGCGGTGCTTGTTACGCTCTTGTTTCGTGTAGTTACAGGGTAAGTATGACATTACAGGCCGTAAATTAAAGTGGAGCTCGTTACACTCTTGTTTCATGTAGTTACAGGGTAAGTATGACATTACGGGCCGTAAATTAAAGCGGTGCTTGTTACGCTCTTGTTTCGTGTAGTTACAGGGTAAGTATGACATTACAGGCCGTAAATTAAAGTGGAGCTCGTTACCCTCTTGTTTCGTGTAGTTACAGGGTAAGTATGACATTACAGGCCGTAAATTAAAGCGGAGCTTGTTACGCTCTTGTTTCGTGTAGTTACAGGGTAAGTATGACATTACAGGCCGTAAATTAAAGCGGTGCTTGTTACGCTCTTGTTTCGTGTAGTTACAGGGTAAGTATGACATTACGGGCCGTAAATTAAAGCGGTGCTTGTTACGCTCTTGTTTCGTGTAGTTACAGGGTAAGTATGACATTACAGGCCGTAAATTAAAGCGGTGCTTGTTACCCTCTTGTTTCATGTAGTTACAGGGTAAGTATGACATTACAGGCCGTAAATTAAAGCGGTGCTTGTTACGCTCTTGTTTCGTGTAGTTACAGGGTAAGTATGACATTACAGGCCGTAAATTAAAGTGGAGCTTGTTACCCTCTTGTTTCATGTAGTTACAGGGTAAGTATGACATTACAGGCCGTAAATTAAAGTGGAGCTCGTTACGCTCTTGTTTCATGTAGTTACAGGGTAAGTATGACATTACAGGCCGTAAATTAAAGCGGTGCTTGTTACGCTCTTGTTTCATGTAGTTACAGGGTAAGTATGACATTACGGGCCGTAAATTAAAGTGGAGCTTGTTACGCTCTTGTTTCGTGTAGTTACAGGGTAAGTATGACATCACGGGCCGTAAATTAAAGCGGTGCTTGTTACGCTCTTGTTTCGTGTAGTTACAGGGTAAGTATGACATTACGGGCCGTAAATTAAAGCGGAGCTCGTTACCCTCTTGTTTCATGTAGTTACAGGGTAAGTATGACATTACAGGCCGTAAATTAAAGCGGAGCTCGTTACCCTCTTGTTTCGTGTAGTTACAGGGTAAGTATGACATTACGGGCCGTAAATTAAAGCGGTGCTTGTTACGCTCTTGTTTCGTGTAGTTACAGGGTAAATATGACATTACGGGCCGTAAATTAAAGCGGTGCTTGTTACGCTCTTGTTTCGTGTAGTTACAGGGTAAGTATGACATTACAGGCCGTAAATTAAAGCGGTGCTTGTTACGCTCTTGTTTCGTGTAGTTACAGGGTAAGTATGACATTACGGGCCGTAAATTAAAGCGGTGCTTGTTACGCTCTTGTTTCGTGTAGTTACAGGGTAAATATGACATTACGGGCCGTAAATTAAAGCGGTGCTTGTTACGCTCTTGTTTCGTGTAGTTACAGGGTAAGTATGACATTACGGGCCGTAAATTAAAGCGGTGCTTGTTACGCTCTTGTTTCGTGTAGTTACAGGGTAAGTATGACATTACAGGCCGTAAATTAAAGCGGTGCTTGTTACGCTCTTGTTTCGTGTAGTTACAGGGTAAGTATGACATTACGGGCCGTAAATTAAAGCGGTGCTTGTTACGCTCTTGTTTCGTGTAGTTACAGGGTAAGTATGACATTACGGGCCGTAAATTAAAGCGGTGCTTGTTACGCTCTTGTTTCGTGTAGTTACAGGGTAAGTATGACATTACAGGCCGTAAATTAAAGCGGTGCTTGTTACGCTCTTGTTTCGTGTAGTTACAGGGTAAGTATGACATTACGGGCCGTAAATTAAAGCGGTGCTTGTTACGCTCTTGTTTCGTGTAGTTACAGGGTAAGTATGACATTACGGGCCGTAAATTAAAGCGGAGCTTGTTACGCTCTTGTTTCGTGTAGTTACAGGGTAAGTATGACATTACAGGCCGTAAATTAAAGCGGTGCTTGTTACGCTCTTGTTTCGTGTAGTTACAGGGTAAGTATGACATTACGGGCCGTAAATTAAAGCGGTGCTTGTTACGCTCTTGTTTCGTGTAGTTACAGGGTAAGTATGACATTACAGGCCGTAAATTAAAGCGGTGCTTGTTACGCTCTTGTTTCGTGTAGTTACAGGGTAAATATGACATTACGGGCCGTAAATTAAAGCGGTGCTTGTTACGCTCTTGTTTCGTGTAGTTACAGGGTAAATATGACATTACGGGCCGTAAATTAAAGCGGTGCTTGTTACGCTCTTGTTTCGTGTAGTTACAGGGTAAATATGACATTACGGGCCGTAAATTAAAGCGGTGCTTGTTACGCTCTTGTTTCGTGTAGTTACAGGGTAAATATGACATTACGGGCCGTAAATTAAAGCGGTGCTTGTTACGCTCTTGTTTCGTGTAGTTGCAGGGTAAGTATGACATTACAGGCCGTAAATTAAAGTGGAGCTTGTTACCCTCTTGTTTCGTGTAGTTACAGGGTAAGTATGACATTACAGGCCGTAAATTAAAGTGGAGCTCGTTACGCTCTTGTTTCGTGTAGTTACAGGGTAAATATGACATTACGGGCCGTAAATTAAAGCGGTGCTCGTTACGCTCTTGTTTCGTGTAGTTACAGGGTAAATATGACATCACGGGCCGTAAATTA
This sequence comes from Chanodichthys erythropterus, assembly GCF_024489055.1. Lineage (NCBI taxonomy): Eukaryota > Metazoa > Chordata > Actinopteri > Cypriniformes > Xenocyprididae > Chanodichthys > Chanodichthys erythropterus. The sequence goes on from NC_090234.1 coordinate 3,117,585, forward strand.
AAGTGGAGCTTGTTACCCTCTTGTTTCATGTAGTTACAGGGTAAGTATGACATTACGGGCCGTAAATTAAAGCGGTGCTCGTTACGCTCTTGTTTCGTGTAGTTACAGGGTAAATATGACATTACGGGCCGTAAATTAAAGCGGTGCTCGTTACGCTCTTGTTTCGTGTAGTTACAGGGTAAATATGACATTACGGGCCGTAAATTAAAGCGGAGCTTGTTACCCTCTTGTTTCATGTAGTTACAGGGTAAGTATGACATTACAGGCCGTAAATTAAAGTGGAGCTTGTTACCCTCTTGTTTCGTGTAGTTACAGGGTAAATATGACATTACGGGCCGTAAATTAAAGCGGTGCTTGTTACGCTCTTGTTTCGTGTAGTTACAGGGTAAATATGACATCACGGGCCGTAAATTAAAGTGGAGCTTGTTACCCTCTTGTTTCATGTAGTTACAGGGTAAGTATGACATTACGGGCCGTAAATTAAAGCGGTGCTTGTTACGCTCTTGTTTCGTGTAGTTGCAGGGTAAGTATGACATTACAGGCCGTAAATTAAAGCGGTGCTTGTTACGCTCTTGTTTCGTGTAGTTACAGGGTAAATATGACATTACGGGCCGTAAATTAAAGCGGTGCTTGTTACGCTCTTGTTTCGTGTAGTTACAGGGTAAATATGACATTACGGGCCGTAAATTAAAGCGGTGCTTGTTACGCTCTTGTTTCGTGTAGTTACAGGGTAAGTATGACATTACGGGCCGTAAATTAAAGCGGTGCTTGTTACGCTCTTGTTTCGTGTAGTTACAGGGTAAATATGACATTACGGGCCGTAAATTAAAGCGGTGCTTGTTACGCTCTTGTTTCGTGTAGTTACAGGGTAAATATGACATTACGGGCCGTAAATTAAAGCGGTGCTTGTTACGCTCTTGTTTCGTGTAGTTGCAGGGTAAATATGACATTACGGGCCATAAATTAAAGCGGTGCTTGTTACGCTCTTGTTTCGTGTAGTTACAGGGTAAGTATGACATTACTGGCCGTAAATTAAAGCGGTGCTTGTTACGCTCTTGTTTCGTGTAGTTACAGGGTAATATGACATTACGGGCCGTAAATTAAAGCGGTGCTTGTTACGCTCTTGTTTCGTGTAGTTACAGGGTAAGTATGACATTACGGGCCGTAAATTAAAGCGGTGCTCGTTACGCTCTTGTTTCGTGTAGTTACAGGGTAAATATGACATCACGGGCCGTAAATTAAAGTGGAGCTTGTTACCCTCTTGTTTCATGTAGTTACAGGGTAAGTATGACATTACAGGCCGTAAATTAAAGTGGAGCTTGTTACCCTCTTGTTTCGTGTAGTTGCAGGGTAAATATGACATTACGGGCCGTAAATTAAAGCGGAGCTTGTTACCCTCTTGTTTCATGTAGTTACAGGGTAAATATGACATCACGGGCCGTAAATTAAAGTGGAGCTTGTTACCCTCTTGTTTCGTGTAGTTACAGGGTAAATATGACATTACGGGCCGTAAATTAAAGCGGTGCTCGTTACGCTCTTGTTTCGTGTAGTTACAGGGTAAATATGACATCACGGGCCGTAAATTAAAGTGGAGCTTGTTACCCTCTTGTTTCATGTAGTTACAGGGTAAGTATGACATTACGGGCCGTAAATTAAAGCGGTGCTCGTTACGCTCTTGTTTCGTGTAGTTGCAGGGTAAGTATGACATTACAGGCCGTAAATTAAAGCGGTGCTTGTTACGCTCTTGTTTCGTGTAGTTACAGGGTAAATATGACATTACGGGCCGTAAATTAAAGCGGTGCTTGTTACGCTCTTGTTTCGTGTAGTTACAGGGTAAATATGACATTACGGGCCGTAAATTAAAGCGGTGCTCGTTACGCTCTTGTTTCGTGTAGTTACAGGGTAAGTATGACATTACTGGCCGTAAATTAAAGTGGAGCTTGTTACACTCTTAAATTAAAGCGGAGCTTGTTATGCTCTTGTTTCGTGTAGTTACAGGGTAAGTATGACATTACTGGCCGTAAATTAAAGCGGAGCTTGTACCCTCTTAAATTAAAGCGGACCTTGTTACCCTCTTGTTTCGTGTAGTTACAGGGTAAATAATAAAAAAACCCTGCAAACAAACCTTTATTTGAAAGACAATTTATTTCAAAACAGATTTAATGTTACTTCTTATTTGTTTCTCTTGCTTGGCTTCTTCCTTTTGTTTCTCTTCTTCTTTTTCTTTCTTTCCACTGATGAATCTTAAGAGGGAGTCCCAGTTGCTATTCTGTATTAAAAGAAAATACAGTACACCCAGAAATGTGCTCACTGTTTACTCATCTTTTACCATCATGTCATATGAGATGTATACAACTTTCCTTCTTAAGATGAACACAAAGGTTTTTAGAAAAATAAATAATCTGGGAACACTTTAAATGAAACAAAAGCATATTGCCCCATATATTAATAAAGATTGCAATAGTTCTTTCTACTTGCCTTGAAACAACTTAATCAGTGCACTTTCTTGATAAATGTGTTTAAGATAGATTAAAATCTGTACTTTTACTTCCCTAAGCTGGGCGACGTTCCTCGTTACTTTACTTTAATTAAATACTGTACATGTTGAGAAATGAGAAAAAGAAATACATTTCTATAATGTACGTAAAGATACAATTTGTAAGATATTCGCAGTAAAATATCCAAAAACCACTAGGCTAGTGTTATATATTTTGTCCAGATGATTACAAACAATATCTCTAATGTTTTCAACTACTTGTAAATCATGAGAAAATTCCCATTCTAAACCGTGACACGGGGCAGTGCAGTCGCCTGTCAATGACGTCAGTTACCCTTTGTTACCGCCTTTACTAACGTAGAAACCACATGACAACAGTGCCGTGGACAAATGCGGAAGTAGTGTCTAGCGTCCAGCAAACCACTAGCTTGCTTCAAGAAGTTCCTTATTTACTTCTTGCACGTTTTATGGTGGATTGTGTTACTTATTTATGGAACATAATTACTGTTTACCCTCTGCCGCTGGTTCTGTCGACAAGGACAGCTCCCGTAAACGTAAGCGTACGGGCCAACCAAACGACCCAAGAAGAGTTTGGGCAAGAGGAGAGAAAGAGCGAGGATCAATATCGGTGTTGCATTTTCTAGATGGAGAGAGCTTCGTGACAAACTTCACCTAGAAAGAGATGCCGATCTCGCTTGTGTTTTACTCGACAGGTGAGTTGTTTTGATTCATATCTTTAAAGAAAACGTATGCCATTATAACGATCAACACGATTAGTATTATGGGGCATACACGCCAAACGCGGGGCATCGCGTCTCTAGACCCATGCGAGGACGTGTCTGATCCATAGTCTGATCGTGTCTTTGCATTGACTTTGTATGTAATCTACTCATGCAAATCGTTGAACTCGCGTTTGCTATGTATGCCTAATTATTATGTTTGAATGTACACAAGTGTATATATTTGTTGAACAAGTGGTAATCGTTTTCATATCATCTGACTAAACGGTAATCAATTAATTTGATAATTTACTGTCATATTTGCTGTATTGTACTGCAATATAGCATGACGCAAAATGTAATGGTGGCATGTGAAAATTGTCTTTTTCAGACACTTATGAAATCCAGTATTGGATAGATTTTGTTAGTTACTGTAGCAGCTACAGTGTAGTTATTATAATTTTACTTCATAACCTCACAATAAAAATTGTGCTGTCAATACATATGATACATATGGTAAAGCGGAAGCGGCGCCGGCGACTGTGACATAATAAAAGTCCCGCTGCTCGTGAGGCGTGTGTTGATCAATCGCTCCAGCTCCTCGTTCAGCTCCACAACACTCGGTCCTGCTCTGCTTCATACTACAGTAACGTTAATAATCACATCCATTGACATGTTTTCTTCCCAAGTCCTATTGCACTGTCTGTTGAGGTGGATACCACATGTCCCAAGATTCTACAATCAAACTTGCCATCATCAAGCTACGCCTTTGTTTTTAATAGGCCTCTAGCGGACAAAATTATTACATACTGCACCTTTAAAGTGCTCTAATTTTGCGCACTAGTTTTGTATTTAATATATTGAAAATTCTTCTTTAGTACTTCTTAAGATCATCTTAAGAACATCTAAGTGTACTCAACTGTGCTATTTTGAGACTGCATGAAATATGAACTAAAATGTGCTTTTAATATACTATCTCTGTATTTAAAAAAATTATTTAGTTACCACTTGTAGTACACTATGGGTTCAAATTTACTCTAAGTGGTAACTAAATACATTTTTAAATACAGAGATAGTATATTAAAAGCACATTTTAGTTCATATTTCATTCAGTTGAGCACACTTAGATGTTCTTTGATCTGAAGTACTAAAGAAGAATTTTTTGTGTATTAAGTACAAAATTAGTGCACAAAATTAGAGCGCCTTAAGAAGAAGTGTACTTTTTTTCACCTGGGTATAGGCTACAGAAACAAAGTTATTTACAAAAGTAAAGATTCTGAAAGCATCGAATGAGATCCATACTCATTTTATATAGCCTAGCATTATTTACAGTAGTAACAGTAAATATATTTTATTATGATTGATATCAGATTTGAAAATGTCATTATAAATATATATGGTGATTATCTCTAAGGTGGAACCATCACCTTGTGCTCCATTTAAGATTTCAGTCTCTGAATACACAGCTCCTGTTCCTCATTTCCTGATCAGTCCCATTGATTGTTTTCAGGAGGACGCTACAAAAGGCTTTTCTGTATATGTGTGTGTGTGTGTGTGTGTGTGTGTGTGTGTGTGTGTGGTTCAGTCAAAGCAGATCATCTTTCTTTTTATGAGGCTCTTTATCCTCATCAGCATCATCTCCACATTCATCACAGAACGGCCACAGCTTTCCACACAAACCCAACTGTGTTACTGATCAACATCAAAATAACAATACACTGCCGTTAAATTAACACTAATCACATGGTACACAAACTCACTAAAAATAAACTCAAACATATGACAAATAAAGATAAATGTCAGCTGTATCCAAAGTACAAATTAAAAAATACCCAAATAAACCTCAAACACAATATAATATACAGAAAATATATGCTCTGTCACATTTACAAAACACTCAATAATATTACAAATATGAAACCAATTCCTTTAACTAGCATGTGTGGTCAATATGATTAAAGAAACTGAATTGATATCACAGAGAACAGCGAGAACCCTCCTTACCCTCCACAGGGACACAGAACTGTGACTAAGCAATCTTCTTCTTCTTCTTCTTCTTCTTCCTGTTAATGGCCACTGACTCCTCAGGAGTATTACTGCCGCCGGCTGTATATCTTAGATGGGTGATGCGTGTTGTGTTTGTATATGAGGATGTAATGCTCTGCCCTCCCTCTGCTGGAATGTGCTCAGCTTCCTCTCTGACTCCTCATCCTCCAGGATGGGCAGAAGCACCACGATCCCCATACATCATATCCTGTGCTCTCGTCCTGTGTTCTTTAAAAAGATTAAAACAGCCCTATATGTCTTTCAACCCTTTCCCTAGAGGTCTGTGACATTTACTGGTCCATCAATTATTATTAAAGGTCCCCTAGAATGGAAAATTGAATTTACCTCGGCATAGTTGAATAACAAGAGTTCAGTACATGGAAATGACATATGAATGACGTATGACTGTTATTACCAATCAAAATGCGTGTTCATTTAAATGCAATGTGTGGACTTTAACACCATTTCTCCTATTTCCATTTACCAAAACAAATTTTTATTAACGACTACACCCACCCCACCCCTAAACCTACCCTTAGTGATTTATAATGCATTTACACTTTATGAGCACATGCGTTCCCTGGGATTGAACCCACGATCACATGATTGCATATTGTTATTGCAATGCTCTAACAGTTGAGCTATGCGAAACCCGAAATATGATGCAGATAAAAGGGAACAATGCATTAAAATGAAAGCAAATGCTCCTATGGGTCGTATTTCATGAATTTAAATGAAAGTGTCCTGTTGTCGATAGGGGCGCCACTTTAGTAAACGCTCCTATGAGTCGTATTTCAGGGAAGTGACAAACGACCTATATGGTCGTATTGGTTGGAGAACATGTTGGAGGGAAAAGATGCTTACAGTCTCAATGACAGGCAAATATTCCAATCCAGTAGAAAATCGCTCCTCTTTATAACATAAGGATCACGTCCAACACATGTTGTGATTTTCTGTTAATACCTCTCTTGTAATAGTGTCTAAACCAGTTTCTCACTTCCTCCATCTGAATCATTTGTTTGCAAACAAGCAATTAGAGCCTTTCATTTTATAATACTTTTGTGCAATGAAAGATTATTAACAGCCTATATTGATCTGTCCTATTTATTAACAGTCTATATTGATCTGTCCTATATATCATAAGTAGCTGCCTCATTTAAAAACGGTGCCATACATTTAAAAGAAATGTGAAAATTATAAAAGAAAATAATTTATTTCACTAATTCCATTCAAAAAGTGAAACTTATATATTATATTCATTCATTACACACAGACTGATATATTTCAAATGTTTATTTCGTTTAATTTTGATGATTATAACTGACAACTAAGGAAAATCCCAAATTCATTATCTCAGAAAATTAGAATATTGTGAAAAGGTTCAATATTGAAGACACCTGGTGCCACACTCTAATCAGCTAATTAACTCAAAACACCTGCAAAGGCCTTTAAATGGTCTCAGTCTAGTTCTGTAGGCTACACAATCATGGGGAAGACTGCTGACTTGACAGTTGTCCAAAAGACGACCATTGACACCTTGCACAAGGAGGGCAAGACCCAAAAGGTCATTGCAAAAGAGGCTGGCTGTTCACAGAGCTCTGTGTCCAAGCACATTAATAGAGAGGCGAAGGGAAGGAAAAGATGTGGTAGAAAAATGTGTACAAGCAATAGGGATAACCGCACCCTGGAGAGGATTGTGAAACAAAACCCATTCAAAAATGTGGTGGAGATTCACAAAGAGTGGACTGCAGCTGGAGTCAGTGCTTCAAGAACCACTACACACAGACGTATGCAAGACATGGGTTTCAGCTGTCGCATTCCTTGTGTCAAGCCACTCTTGAACAACAGACAGCGTCAGAAGCGTCTCAAAGACAAAAAGGACTGGACTGCTGCTGAGTGGTCCAAAGTTTTGTTCTCTGATGAAAGTAAATTTTGCATTTCCTTTGGAAATCAGGGTCCCAGAGTCTGGAGGAAGAGAAAAGAGGCACACAATCCATGTTGCTTGAGGTCCAGTGTAAAGTTTCCACAGTCAGTGATGGTTTGGGGTGCCATGTCATCTGCTGGTGTTGGTCCACTGTGTTTTCTGAGGTCCAAGGTCAATGCAGGCATATACCAGGAAGTTTTAGAGCACTTCATGCTTCCTGCTGCTGACCAACTTTATGGAGATGCAGATTTCATTTTCCAACAGGACTTGGCACCTGCACACAGTGCCAAAGCTACCAGTACCTGGTTTAAGGACCATGGTATCCCTGTTCTTAACTGGCCAGCAAACTCTCCTGACCTTAACCCTATAGAAAATCTATGGAGTATTGTGAAGAGGAAGATGCGATATGCCAGACCCAACAATGCAGAAGAGCTGAAGGTCACTATCAACCTGGGCTCTCATAACACCTGAGCAGTGCCACAGACTGATCGACTCCATGCCACGCCGCATTGCTGCAGTAATTCAGGCAAAAGGAGCCCCAACTAAGTATTGAGTGCTGTACATGCTCATACTTTTCATGTTCATACTTTTCAGTTGGCCAAGATTTCTAAAAATCCTTTCTTTGTATTGGTCTTAAGTAATATTCTAATTTTCTGAGATACTGAATTTGGGATTTTCCTTATAATCATCAAAATTAAAAGAAATAAACATTTGAAATATATCAGTCTGTGTGTAATGAATGAATATAATATACACGTTTCACTTTTTGAATGGAATTAGTGAAATAAATCAACTTTTTGATGATATTCTAATTATATGACCAGCACCTGTATATTTTAGGGCTGTCAAAATAACATGTTAATTTCGATTAATTAATCTGAGAAAAAATAATGCAGATTAATCCATTCCTTATTGACCTTTGAACCTGGAGCCATTCTAGCCACCATTCGACTGTAGAATTAAGGAGGGAGACGAGAACGCGCTGGCGCTGCCTGGATCATTGATTGGAACATTTACTTATAGTGTTGATAAAAATCAAGTCGTCTGCAATGTCTGCAGCAAGGAATTTGCATATCATCGGAGTTCGTCCTCTCTAAAGTACCACATCAATGCAAAGCATCCAAGAGTTAAGGTTAATCCGGAGGTACGACCTAGCATGTCCTGTTGTACCAACTCTAGCAGTCAACGTCATCTTCAAACCACACTGGAGCAAACACTGAAACGCAAACTTAGCAAATCTGTATGTGACCGACTGACCAATTCCCTTGCTAAATTGATCGCAATTTCCTGCAGACCAGTTTCGGTGATAGAAGACAGAGGGTTAACAGAGGTATTGCAAATAGCCTCTTCAGACGTAACATATAAACCGCCATCGTGAAACATTATTGATATTACCATTATTAAATACTATGGTAAAAATCATGCAGCTGTACGACAGTGAAAAAAAAAAAAAAGGAGATGTATTGGCAGGAGTAATACATCGCACTGACAGGGGATCACTGGACGTCAGTTAGCAATCACAATCACAAATATGGCACACATCATTGACTGTGAGTGGAAACTCCAGTCATTTGTGTTAGCAATGCTAAAAACGGACACCAGGCATTATGCCGATGCCTGCGCCCAGCAGTTTTTGTCTCTTGTGGAGGCATGGGGAGTTCAACAAAAGATCACCGCAGTTGGCACAGACGGCGCCCGAAACATGATTGCTGCGGTGAGAAAGCTTCCATAGCAGCACATGCTGTGTTTTGCTCATATGATGCGGAGAAATTGTTGCTTTGTTGATTTTTTTTTTTTTTTTTTTTTTTTTTTGTGAGGTTTATGTTCAATTACACAAAAAAGTCCTGCAATTGATATTGCACTGTTAAACTTTTGGTCTCTGTTGAGTTTATTTATGGCACATACAGGTGCTGGTCATATGATTAGAATATCATGAAAAAGTCATTTTTTTTATTGTAAATGATTTTAAAAAATGAAACTTTCATATATTCTAGATTCCCTACATGTAAAGTAAAACATTTCAAAAAAATTTTTTTAAATTTGATGATTAGAGCGTACAGCTAATGAAAGTCCAAAATCCAGTATCTCAGAATATTAGAATATTTACATTTGAGTTTCATTAAATGACCATCCCTACAGTATAAATTCCAGGTATCTCTTGTTCTTTGAAACCACACTAATGGGGAAGACTGCTGACTTGGCAATGGTCCAGGAGACAATCATTGACACCCTCCACAAAGAGAGTAAGTCACAGAAGGTCATTACTGAATGGGGTGGCTGTTTACAGAGTGATGTATCAAAGCATATTAAATGCAAAGTAGACTAGAAGGAAGAAATTGGGTAGGCAAAGGTGCACAAGCAACAGGGATGACCACAAGCTTGAGAATACTGTCAAGTAAAGCCGATTCAAACACTTGGGAGAGCTTCACAAATGAATGAAGCCGGAGTCAGCGCATCAAGAGTCACCACACTCAGACATCTTCAGGAAAAGGACTAGGAAAGGACAGGAAAGTCCTCTTTTTAGATAAAAGTAAATTTTGCATTTCATGTTGAAATCATGGTCCCAGAGTCTGAAGGAAGACTGGAGAGGCACAGAATCCAAGCTGCTTGAAGTCTAGTGTGAAGTTTCTGAAGTCAGTAATGATTTGGGGGACCGTGACTGTACTGATACTGACTATAGTAACAGTTAACCAACAGAGGGCGTCATTTAGCTGTGTTGATTTATGTTGTTGTTAACGGAGGTTGAGCAATAAAGCACTCTTGAGAATGGCAGTCTGTGTGACAAGTTCAGTCAATACATGGTACCAGGAGTAAACTCGTAAAAACATGAGTGTCATGAATAATATTCGCCCACCGGACGAGTTGAAGTTGACGAGTAACGTCCACGCTAACTGGAAAGCCTTTAGGCAAAGTTTTGAACTTTATTTATTAGCCATTGGAATCGGCGAAAGAAACGATCGACGAAAGATAGCTCTGTTGCTAACTGTAGCTGGACGGGCTGCACTGGACATATACAATACGTTTGTCTTTTCGGAAGAGGAAACTGTTAAGGATGCTGTTATTAAAAGAAACAGAACTTACCATTGAAAAAGCAGTTGGTATATGTCAGGCTGCTGAAAGCACAAAGATACAATTGAAGTCGTTTGAAAACGAAAGTGAAACTGCTGCTGTTGATACGGTGCAAAAACACAATAAGAGATTTGATAGGCGACAGCCAAAGAAATCCAAATGGAAACCACAGGGCAGAGACTGTGGGAGATGTGGAAGTAAACATGCTCCAAAAGAATGTCCAGCTTATGGCAAAGAATGTCGAAAGTGTGGAGGAAAAAATCATTTTGTCAGGTCCTGTCACACAAAGAAAAAGGTACATGTCGTCGGACAGAAACAAGAGGAATGTGATAGTGAGGACAGAGAACCACTGTATGTCGAAGCAGCAATTCTGACTAATATGGATGGTAATAATGATGAATGGATAGCACCTTTGATGGTGGATGGTGTGACAGTGCCAATGAAAATTGACACAGGTGCACAAGTAAATGTCTTGCCCAGAAAATACTATAATAAGATGAGCAATAAACCAAAAGTGAGACCCAAGAAATTGAGGGCATTTAACGATCAGCCGATTCCACATATGGGTGTTTTCAGAGCGAGTCTTTCAGGAGAAGGACGCACCATAAGTGCACTGTTTGTGCTAGTAGAGGAGGATAGACCGATGATTTTAGGTCTGAAAGCAAGTGAAGGACTTGGGCTTATTAAGAGAGTTCATGTCATTGATAGCGCTCTAGTGACCACTAGGGGCGCAGCACATAGCAAAAGAATGGACATATATGCAGATTCTACCACCGAGATAGTGAGAGAGTACAAAGATGTATTCCAGGGTATCGGTTGTTTGCCTAATCAGTACAAAATACGGCTGAAAGAAAATGCAGAACCAGTTATCCATGCAGCAAGAAAAGTGCCATTAGCTCTGAAAGAATGAGAAAAGAACTGAAATCCTTGATAGACAAAGGGATAGTGAGAAAAGTAGAAGAACCTACAGACTGGGTTAATTCTCTCGTCATTGTTGAAAAAAAGAACGGTGATCTGAGACTTTGTATCGATCCAAGAGATCTGAACAAATGGATCAAAAGAGAGCACTATAGGTTGCCAACTAAATCAGACATCACAAGCGCAATGGCTGGAGCACAATTCTTTTCCAAGCTGGATGCATCATCAGGGTTCTACCAAGTTAAACTGGATGAGGAAAGTGCAGCATTGTGCACATTTAACACTCCCTTTGGTAGACATTGCTTCCTACGCATGCCTTTTGGGATTGCCTCAGCTCCAGAGGTTTTTCACAGGACAGTACAACAAATATTCGATGGCATGGAAGGTGTAGGAGTCTTTCTGGATGATGTAGTCGTATGGGGTACTACAAGGGCAGAACATGATGAGCGACTGAGGAAAGTGATGGCACGAGCACGAAAAACAGGAATGAAATTGAATAAACAAAAGTGTCAGTTCGGGGTGAGAGACATTACTTACCTGGGAGACAGACTTTCTGCTGCAGGGATACAGCCTGACCCTGAAAAAATAAGGGCTATAAAAGAAATGCCACAACCCAAAGAAAAGACTGAGCTGCAACGTGCATTAGGCTTAGTCAATTATGTGGGAAGATTTATTCCAAATCTGTCAGCTAACACAAAGGCATTGCGCAGTTTGCTAGAAAGCGGAACTGAGTGGCGATGGGAGCATGAACATGTGACTGAATGGGACAAGCTCAAGAACAGCCTAGTTAAAGAACCAGTGCTAAAATTCTTTGATCTTGAGCTTCCAGTGAAAGTATCTACAGATGCTTCAAAGGATGGACTTGGAGCAGTTCTGCTTCAAAAACACGACTTGGCATGGTTTCCAGTGGCATATGCTTCACATACGGTGACAGAGGCAGAAAGAAACTATGCACAAATTGAAAAAGAGACTATTAGGAGCAGTTTTCGGATGTGAAAAGTTCCATGAATACATTTATGGAAGAGAAGTGGTACTAGAAACCGATCATAAACCACTGATAGCAATCTCGACAAAGGCATTAGGAGATGCTCCTCCTCGCATCCAACGGTTAATGCTCCGTCTCCAGAAATACAGTCTGACATTCAAGTTCACTCCAGGGAAGCACCTGGTTATGGCAGATGCACCCAGCAGAGCATCTTTGAGCCATACAGGATCAAGTAACACGGAACATGATGTGCAGGTCCATGTAGACTACATAAAAAACACCTACCAGTGTCTGAGGATAAATGGAGACAGATTACTGAAGCAACGGCAGATGACCGTGAGCTACAAGCAGTAATAGAAAAAATCCACCTGCCAAAAGACCAGAAGTTGTCAAATCCTTATCAGAGCTTTAAAGATGAGCTGTCAGTTGTCCATGGGGTGCTCCTGAGAGGTGAACGGATTGTCATACCTACCTCCATGCGCTCACAAATGGCAAAACTCACAAAAACAAAACAAAAGTCGGAACAGACTTATTTCACCTTGCAGGGAGGGACTACCTGGTCATCATGGATTATAAGTCAAACTATCCAGAGCTGGCGATGCTGACGAACACAGCAGCACAGCAGGTGATAAAACACACTAAAGCCATTTTCGCGAGACATGGAATTCCGGTCACTGTGGTGAGTGACAACGGACCACTGTTCAGCAGTCAGGACTACAGAGAGTTTGCAGAGACTTATGGGTTTGAACACATAACATCAAGTCCACTGTACCCGCAGTCAAAGCGTATGCTAAAGAAAGCTGCTGAGACTGGAGAGGATCCTTATTTAGCACTGCAAAACTACAGAGCATCCCCTCTTGAATGTGGACGGTCTCCAGGTGAAATTCTCATCAACAGAAAGCTGAAAACATGGCTACCCTCAGCAGAGCACCTGCTTCAGAAGGGATATGGAGATTATACAAAGATAAACAGCCAGAGCAGAGCCTATGACAGGAATGCCAAACAGTTTTGCCCACTGGAACAAAAGGACACGGTACGTGTCAGATGTGATGGAAAATGGGGACCGGTTGCAAAGGTCATCAAAGAGACAACACCAAGATCCTACGAGGTACTTACAGAGTATGGTAACACACTGCGAAGAAATCGCCGTCACCTGCTGAAGGTACCTAGCACCTGTATGGAAAGTACAGACATAGTTATCTCTGATGGACTAACGGAGCAAACACGAGTAGAAAAAACTCACCTAGCTCTACAACCGTCACAGAAAACATCACAGAAAACTCACCTTCCACTGTGATAGGTGGGGGAAGACCACGTCGTCACGCAATGAAACCTAAAAGACCGATAGAAGAGTGTTAAATTAGTTAAAAGGAAAAAAAAAAAGAAACATAATATTTACTGAATATTGACTCATATGCAACAAAGTTTTGTGCACTTAATGTTAGAAATATGCAGCAAGATAGTGTTGAACTAACGTTTTTTTTTTTGCTGTTGTTGTGATTAGTGATGTTAAAGTTGACAGACCTTGTTTATGTTTTTGTTTTGTTTTTAAAAAAGGGGAGATATACTGATACTGACTATAGTAACAGTTAACCAACAGAGGGCGTCATTTAGCTGTGTTGATTTATGTTGTTGTTAACGGAGGTTGAGCAATAAAGCACTCTTGAGAATGGCAGTCTGTGTGACAAGTTCAGTCAATACAGTGACGTCTGCTGGTGTTGGTCCATTGTGTTTTGTCAAGTGCAAAGTCAATGCAGCCATCTTCCAGGAGATTTTGAAGCACTTTATGCTTCCATCTGCTGACAAGCTTTATGGAGATGCTGATTTCCTTTTCCAGCAGGACTTTAGCGCCTGCCCACAGTGGAAAAACCCCACTTTCAAGTGGTTTGCTGACCATGATATTACTGTGCTTTATTGGCCAGCCAACATGCCTGACCTGAATCTATGGGATATTTTCAAGAGAAAGATGAAAAACAGTCGATCCAACAATATACAGATGATCTGAAGGCTCAAAAGTGCCTCAGCAGTGCCACAGGCTGATCACTTCCATGCCACACTTCACTGATGCTGTAATTCGTGCTAGGAGCAAGTCATTTGCTGCAGTATGTGCTGCCGACCAAGTATTGAGTGCACAAATGAACATACTTTAAAGAACTTGAACTTTTCTGTTTTGCAAATCCATTTTTTGATTGATCTTAGGAAATATTCTAATATTTTGAAATACTGGATTTTGGACTTTCATGAGCTGTATGCTCTAATCATCAAAAAAAAAAAAAAAAAAAAAAAAAAACTTGTTTTACTTTACATGTAGGGAATCTAGAATATATGAAAGTTTCATTTAAAAAAAATTATTTACAATAAAAAAATGAACTTTTTCACGATATTCTAATTATATGACCAGCACCTGTACAAGAGCAATAGTGTTCACATTGAGGGGAGTGTTCATTTATTTATTGTGTCCCCTAGGTTATAAATGTGGCCTGAGATGCCTTGTTTGTACAGTGAAAAAAATCTTCTTCCTAATGCTGATTATTCATTGATTCATTTGAATTGAAATATTTAATACTTTCACAGCAAAAATTATGTATGCGATTAATTTAGATTAATTAATTACAGAGTATGTAATTAATTACATTACAATTTTTAATCGATTGACAGCCCTAATATATTTATATATACATTTATTTACTTGTTTTTCATGAATGTATTTTACAATACAAAGGGCAATGTGTAGCATTTTACCAGATTCAGTGCTACATTGATTCACTTTTATTTGTTCATCAGTTGTGAGAATAAAAACACTTTGATGATGAGAGGATAACAGAACAGACCGGTTCTGACCCGCTCTAGGGTTCCTGTTCTCTACAACGGTGAACAAAAACAACATTTTAGAATGATTGCATAAGGAAGACCTACATAATACTAGTCTAGTTGTTTACTGATCAGTATATTTAATATAGAGATGATAGTAGATGTGTGAAAATGCTTACTCAGTTTATCATAATCTAATATTTCCATGCATCTTTACATAGAATGTCAATTTATGTATCTTTTTTAAGAGCTTTTCGGGTGCCGTAATGAGGTTGTGAGATCAGACAGAGAGCTGGAGCAATAGCAAACCCAAGTTTATCTTGGTGCTACAATGTTTTCTACCACAGGAATAATTAGTATTTAAAAATTCAACACACAAAGATAGAATAAGTATGCATACTAAATATTTCAACACATTAAAAGCATGAATGCAAACATTCCTGCAAACAGGTTTCCTGAAACAGCTTCTGCACATTCAACTGTCTCAATGAGTTTACTTTAAATAATTATAATATAATTAGAAGATCTTCTGTCTGTGCCTGGAAGAGCAGATTCATCAGGACTGAATTCAGCCCATCCGACACACACTTCCACATAATGTTTGACTGGGGTAAGTCATTTCAAATGGAATAAATAAATTAATGAATAAAGACAGAAACAAATAATAATAGATATTTTTAAATACACTGCAAATGTTTAACAATATTAATATTGCATTATATTGCAAGGCTCTTAATTACTGGATTAATATTTTACAGTTAGTTTATTAGAACTGAACATGATCTACACAGAAAAAGCTACTTCTGTAACAACAACATTAATAATAAACTATGATACCTGTAATGAAAAACATTAAACACTTAAACACTGTAAAACAACCTCAAGAAGAGTAACTTGTTTGCTCTAATATCAACCAATATTTAATAATAAGTAACATTAAGTAATAGTAACATTAAAGGTGCCCTAGAATCAAAAATTGAATTTATCTTGGCATAGTTAAATAACAAGAGTTCTGTACATGGAAATGACATACAGTGAGTCTCAAACTCCATTGTTTCCTCCTTCTTATGTTACGTGTGTTTCGCAAATGCCCCAGCCCAGAGTTCTCAATGATTAATTAATATTTTCTTTTCTAGTTTCCTATTGGTTGAGCTGCGGAAGCGAGGCTATAAAGTGAAAGGAGGCGGACTTTTGGGCTCTCGGCCAGCCACAGCCTTCTTCGCAGCCACATCGTTTCGTCTTTATTTTATTTTTACTAAGTTTGTACTTTTGTTGGAGCGGGGAGTCCCAGCATGACTTTATTAGTTGAGTTCTTTTTCTTCCTTTGGTGGCTGGGCTCCCCGTCTCTTGTTTTTTTTTTTTTTTTTTTTTTTTTTGTGAGTAATTTGTGTTAAAATAAATCATTTATTTGGAAAACTGTAGCCGTTGTCCATCTGTTATGTTATGTGTCCCTTTCCACTCCTAGGCATTTAAACCAGGGACCATAACATTATATAAATCTCATTTGATTAAAAGACCTCTGAAGAACAGGGAAATCTCAACATGTAACGAAGCGGGACTGAGGCAGAGATCCATTTGCAAGCTTTTATTCAAAGTGAGCGTAGTCGTACAGGCTGGGTCGATCAGGAACAAACAGGAGCAGCAAAGGACAGGCAGGGTCGTAGTCAGGGTACAGGCGGTAGGTCAAAAGGTAGGCAGATATCACTCACAGAACAGTATACAAGGCAAGGACCAGGACAGGCAGCAACGGATCAAAAACAGGAACAGACAGGCAAACAGGGAATAAACGCTCGGAAATTGCAACAACAGTTAACAATACTTCGCGGTGAGGTGGTGTGAGTGGAAGTCCTTTATAGTCCTGATAATGAGCAGCAGCTGGGTGAGGTGATCAGTGTGGATGTGGCAACAGGTGATTGGTGTGATGAGTGCATGTGATAGGTAGAGAGGATTGTGGGAAGTGTAGTCCGGGAACTGACAGGAGCAGACGGTGATCATGACATAATGCCCCCCTCCCGGAAGGCGCGTCCTCGCGACGTAAACGGAACAGCTAGGGAGGGGGGTGGGTGCATTGGGGACTGGTATGCAGACATGAACGGGGTCCCCAATGCAGGTTCCAGGAACTCAGCCACCATGGCGGGTCAGGTGCCACGGGCAGCCGTGGTGGGTCAGGTGCCACGGAGAGCCACGGCAGGTCAGGTGGCTTGGGCAACCACGGCAGGTCAGGTGGCTTGGGCAGCCACTGCAGGTCAGGTGGTTCAGGCAACCACGGCAGGTCAGGTGGCTTGGACGGCCACTGCAGAACAGAGTCCATAGATGACCCCAGCGGGTCAGAGTCCATTAGTGGCCATAATAAATTGCAGTCCAAAGGTGGCCATAACCGTTCAAAGGCCCATGCCAGCAGTGGTCGGGCAAGGTCCCCACCCACAAGCTCCCCACCCTCAGGTATACTGCCCCCCCCCAAAAAGTTCTTGGGGATTTCCGCGGGGTCCGTCGCAGGTTCCTGGGCAAGGAGTTCGAGTGGAGCCGGCAGGGCCAGGCGTGTGGGTGAAGCTGGCAGGGCAAGACACCTGAGTGGCGCTGGCAGCGCAAGCCGTTTGAGTGGCGCCGGCAGGGCAGGAAGCTTGGATGGCGCTGGCAGGGCAAGGCGCACAGGTGGCGCCGGCAGGGCAAGGCGCTTGGGCGGAGCAGGAGAGGCCACTGGACTGGTCTCCAGACCCACAGCGGCCTCTTGAAGAGCGTCTGTGTCTTGAGGAGAGGAGGACGCCTTCTTCCTCCTCCTCCTCCTCCTCCTCTTCTGAGGATGAGGCGATGGTTCACTGGTTGGAGCGGATTCTGGAGCGGACTCAGTGGCTGGAACGCCCCCTGCATCCTTACGCACCTAGGGGGCGGCCATCTTGCCCGTGGGCACTGGCAAAGCAGCCATATTGTCCATCGCATCCAGGGCGCTTGAGTCCATGGCAACCGGTTCACGGAGACAAGAGCCGCCGCTATTTTCATTTTTAAACACTTGCAGTCTGTTTAATTCATAAACACAACTTCATTCTTTATAAATCTCTCCAACAGTGTTTAATGTTAGCTTTAGCCCCATTAGCCGCTATCAAACACATTCAGAATCAAATGTAAACATTCAAATAAACACTGTACTTACACAATTAGACATGCTGCATGACAAACACTTTGTAAAGATCCATTTTGAGGGTTATATTAGCTGTTTGAACTTTTTTTATGTTGTTTAAGGCAAGCGCAAGTTCTGTGGGTGTGGAGCACGAGATTTAAAAGGACCACACACCCTGAATCAGCTTTATAATGATGCCCCGAAATAGGCAGTTAAAAAAATGAATTAAAAAAAATCTATGGGGTATTTTGAGCTTCACAGACACATTCAGGGGACACCTTAGACTTATATTACATCTTTTAAAAAAAAGTTCTAGGGCACCTTTAACAAACACCATAATGTCGTATTTCTACAGCTTCAGTAACTGGAGGCTAATTTTCATCGAGCTGGTGCTGTGTGTGTATTGAAAAGATTGTGTAGATTTACCTCCAGTTCAGGCAATGTCTTCTTAATTTCACGTTGTAAGCTTTCGTTATCCAGAACTGTAGTGATTTAGAAGAAGCATATTTCATGGTGCAGGGAGACAACATTCAGTCCTGAAGCTTGAGATACTGGAAGAGGACAGTAATCACACAAACTGTCCACATGAACACACGGGAATCTTTCTTCTGAATTTCCCAGGTAATGAAGATCGATCAAAAGAATGCAGCTGTTTATGACTGAAAAAAATCACTGGTATTTTTCCAAAAATGAAGTCCTGAACAAGCCCGTCTCTGTGCTCAGTCCCTCTGTACACCACTGACTCTTCATGGTTTCTGATGCTCTTACAGCCTCTTGAACACGAGCACAATAAAGCTGCTCATATAAAACTGTAATAAAACGATCAAGCGGGAGCTGTTAGATCAGGTCACTCAGTTAAAGCTTCACACCGCAGCCGACTGTGACCACGAACACGTCTGCTGTTTCTGCTCAAAACAAACAAACAAACAAGCCTGTATGATTGTTCACATGTAACAAATTCAGGTGCTTATCCTGAATAGACAGCAATTTAATTTGCCCAATTTGAACGTAATTTGTCTCTATACGTTTGCTTTCAATGACGATCAAATTTGGAGCAGAAATCAGAAGTTTATATACGCTTATGTTGAATTCATTATGTTGTTCAGGACATCTACTTTTTTACATGAGTCATTTTTACAGCATTGTTTACAGAAATATTGCTTCAGTTTTAGTTCATTATGGCCCAGTTTCACAGACAGGGTTTAGATTAAGCCAGGATTAGATCTTAGTTCAGTTAGGTTATTCAAGTAATTTTTATAAACACACCCTAGAAAAAACATTACTGGTGTGAATCTTGAGACAAAACAATGACACTGACATATTTTAAGATATGCTTTCAGTTAAAACAGCTCATGTGTTTTAGATTAAACCATAGATTAAACCATTCCAGTTCTAAAGTTTCAGAAGTAAGCAGACAATATGTTAATGTGTAAACAAATTGTGTCAACTATTTAAGAAAATGCCTGAAATTACTATGTGTAACAGGTGTTATATTAAATTAATTTCACTCAATCTCTCCCTTTGATTTTATCAATTATTTTATATTTATATAATTATTTTATATTTTGGAAATTACCATTAAAATTTATTTTAATTTAGTCTTTTGATGTTAATATTAATTTCTTTTATTTAAGATGTTTCTATAGTTTATTTTTCAGTGGTTGGTCGCTAAATATGGTGCATGGCTCCTTTAAGAGTTCCGGTTCCGGTCGCTCTGCTTCAGTTCGCGGGAAGCGCAAGAGACGAGAGGTGAGTTGTGCTGAAGCTCCGTCTAAAAACTTTGATATGAGGTTTGTTTACATTAATAAAACAGATCATTTTGTTTTAAAATGCTCTTTAATCTTACTCAGACATTTAAGTCTGTGTGAATAATATGACATGTATTATTGGAGAGATTTTCAGCATGAGTCTGTAAAGAAAGATCCGTGGATAAAATAATTCCTTTCACTGACAGGCTGGTGTTAGAGAGAGAGAGAGAGAGAAGGCCACAGATTCAAACTGTTTTGATTTGTGTTTTTATTCATGCAGAATCAATAGTAAAGTTCTCTTTCATTTATTCACACAACACACTGAATGCATAGCTAAATGAAGACTGTTCACATATGCTCATAAACAATAGTACACTAGTATAAAAATTACCAACAGCATCATAATGCAGGACGTCTTCTGGAGATGAATGCTGTAGCAGAACAGTTTCCTTTTAGAACACTTGGAAAAAATATTCACCTTTAAATATTCAAGTGGATATCTTCCAAATGCAATTTGTGCATCTTGAACTACAGGGGAAAAACATTAGTCTGACATTATTAGAAATGATGCTGAATGTAAAACATTAAGCTTTGTAAACCTTTTTTGCAGAAGCAATTGTGAACAAAGTTTACAAAGAAATTGTATTTGATTCATCTCCCACCTGTCCCTATATGCTGGAAGTATACACTTATATACACACACACACACACACACACACACACACACACACACACAGACTTCATACAGTTCATCAAGCTCCAAAGGCCAACTTTAACATGCTCCATATATTTAATATAGTAACAGAACACTAGCTGAATTTATACGTTTACAGAAATTATGTGCACTCTTCATATTTTCCACCCATCTCTCATTTATTTTTTTGTTTGGCAGATTTTTATTTAATTTCCTGCTTTTGTCCGCAGTGTTTGCAGGTTTTATAAGCAACAGAAATGTGGACATTGCATGAACTACATTTTATTAATGTGGATCCAGGGATCATAAAATAAATACTTCTGTTCTGAAAAATCAGAATGGAAAAATAAAGACAACTGTAAAATATAATCATGTAATTTCACAAATCCTTCCTCAGTGTCATTGTCTTGCTCAGACTAAATTAGAAGGAAAACACCTGTACCTACCTGAGGATCCAAATATATTCAAAAGGTGTCCTTGAATGCTTTCTATTGCCTTGACTGCTCTTTAACTATCTTCCCAGCCCAGTTTATTGAAGATGCCAGCTCATTGGTTAATGCATAGGAAAGCATGTGTCATTTCCAGTGTTGAAGCGTCCCACCTGCCATACAAATGTGTGCACAAAGAAGAGAGAACATAAGACAAATGTCCCAAAAACAGATTAATAACTGAATGGTCTACACAAAAGCACTAACCATCATTTGCCTTGCTTCATTGGATTGTAAAATCTCCTCTGCATTTTCAAGACATCAGTATTGTGCAGCGGGACTGAGGGGGCTTTCACACCTGCCTTATTTAGTTCGGTTGAATCGTACTAGAGTTCATTTCCCCCTTTAGTGCGGTTTTCGTTTGGGCAGGTGTGAAAGCAGCAATGGAGCAGATCGCTTGAGATGTGAAAGCAATCCGACCCAGTTAACGGCCCAACGAACCAAATGATGTCATAATTCATAACGGGAAATGTGATATAAAAAGCGGTAGTGTCTGTTCTGTGAGTGAGCATGTTATTCACCATAGCTGAAGCCTTGATTCCCGCTCTGCTTCATTATAAAATTCATATGGTCTCTCGACACACTGACAACAGCTCGCCTACTAGACAGCGCTGGGAAATCCAGAGACAGAGAGAGAAAGAGAAAGAGCGCACGTTTGAATTTGCCACAGCATTAATATGAATGTAGTATATAATTTAACAGCGGGAAAGACGGCTTCATTTATCATGGTTAAATTTTCATGTTGTGATTAATTGCTGAAGCTTTTATCACGGTATACAGTATTATCACGATACTGAAATAATTTGCAAAAAAAAAGTATTGTCATAGTATAACAGGTTTAAGAACTCTTTTTGCAATAACAAAAAACTCTGAATGTGTAAATACAATAATACAATACACCAAAAATATAAAGTAAAATGTTCAGTTTGGTAATAATGAATTAACATGTTAACTAATGAAGTCGTATATCTCAAAGTTTTACTGAACAATAACAAATAATCAGAACATTTCCAATCATTAGGGCATGTAGTGCAAATTAAAATATAAAAATGGTTGCACTTGGTGAGCTACTGACACTGTCCTATTACTGTTTTTACCGCAACACAACTCAGAATATGTGATGCCACAATGTGCAGCAGTGTTGTGCATTTTATACGGTTGATGGAGAAAGTATTTGTAAATGCATTATAAAAATTTTGATAATTGGTAATAAATTATTATTTATGGTATTTTGAAGTGCCCACAATAACAATACCGTGCATATTCATTAACATGATATATATTAGCGAATATCGGCACGTCTACTTTCCTTAGAGTCCCACAAAAGTTCATTCTTATCTGTCAATGCATTGCAGTGTTTCACTAAGGTCTCCTATGATATTGCTTGTACAAATTTCTTGTGCATTTAAACACAAGAAAGCTTTAGAGGATGCAAAAATTACACTTCACTGTTTTCTTTTTTGATAAACCTTTTTGAATAATTACATTAGTTTGTTAAACCTATTAATATATGGTGTGCGTCAAACATGCATAAAATGGAGAATGGACTTATTAGACTGATGACAGCACAATGTGACACTTACCGATAATGACATCATTCATCTGCAGCCGGTGTTTTCCCATTTATCCCACGCCAGTTTAGTTGTTTGGCAAGGGAGTTGGTAAAGCATTGCTTCATGACCCGCCAAACGCTATCCTTAATGTCAACTCCTCCAGTGACGCTCAGTGCAGTAATCTGAAAAAGATCATTTAAAAGCCACGGATATATGTTTTATATCAACACTACTCACAGTAACACATTTCAGAATTAAAAAAAAAAAATCCTTAGTTGCATTTAGGACATGTGTTTGTAAAGCAAGGAGGTGCACTCATGCCTGTCCATCAATTACAGGAGTTATATTAGGCTGCAAGATGTCGAGAAAGTTGGTCTATAATTGGTCGTGGACAAACTGCACCTCCTAAAACTGGGCATACTCTTCTAAAAGAATGAAGTGTTATAAATGCAAGTCTGAAGTTTATTTTAATAGCACCGGTTTCTCCATGAGCTTGTTGTGGCTTTATTTGTAAATGTTGAGACACGCAAACACTTTATAAATGTAACAGATTTAGTCCCTGTTTCGAAACAAAACAAACAAAACACCCTGAGACAGACAACTGTAGCAGAGGTTGCTTTTGAAGGACTGTCTAAAGAATTCCTGACATTTCTCCTGGAGTTCCTTGACTTCTTTAACATGTTCTGTGACTGTTCCAATCAACTTTTGTAAAGCAACATCTTGTGGAGAATAGATTACAGTTCAAAATATATTTTCAACAATCATACTGTACAAGGAAAGTACGAGAACTTCTCTGCACTTGCCTTTCATTTACTGTCTAAATCCCTTGTATCTTACAAATCACTTGTAAATTACAAGTAAACAGACTAACACAGTAGCATCCAAAATATATTTTAAGATAAAGTAACTGTATTGTATAATGTTGTAAACTGCCTGGAATTTGGCAGTTTGAAATTACACTCAAGCAATTATTGGTCTGAATGCAAAACTGCCACTTCAAAATATAATGAATTTTATTTAATATAGTGACATTGGGCATTATGTAATTTAAATGAATAGGAAACTTTTGGTCCTGGCACCTGCTTCAAATGTCATCACTCGATTGAATGGGTGTTATCAGTGGTTATCAGCTCATAGATATGGGGCCTACTGCACCTACTGTTAGGCTCAGAAGGCTGGACTGCAGTTACGCCAATTCAGCACCCAGACTCTTCTACGACGAAGACATGCTTTTCCGTTTTAAAATCTTTTAGCCTATCCTCCTGTCCCCATATCTGTTCTTGTCAGCATTTATACTGTCAATAGTTAATTAGTAAAGCATTGATTACAAATAGTCCCATTATTTGCATCTAAATCTCAACAGCCAATTCAAAATGTAAAATGATCAGAATACCAACCTTACATATGCCGTTTAATGTCACCTGCATAAATGTTGTATCCATAAATTGAAATTTTCAAACAAGTGAGCTTTTCTCTGTGTCAAATGGGCATCCCTCATCTCAGGGCTAAGGTCATGTGTCTGCCCATGTGCCCTCAGTGCTGCTGCCTCTTGAAAGTATTTCTGCTTTTCATCTTCCCCCAATGTGGCCCATCTGCCCTTGATATCATTCATTGTGCCTGAGGAAACAAATAGATGCACAGAAAACTTGACGCTTTTAAAAGTAAACTCATACAACTCGGCATACCTTTTGCGTCCATGTGCTCTGACATTCCCTCTGCCATGTCAGTGGGGTTGCACTGTACTGCATCTGATTGATATTTTTAGGGAAAACAAACAAAAAAACACTTATAGCATCAGCATAACAAATGGCCTTCCTGCATTACTGAAGAAAAAGAATTATTCACACAGCAGTATAAACGAAGGAATGTAATTCACAGGAATAAATTATATACATAGAATTTAATTAGTGAATAGTTTGATGAGCATTGCCAAGGGACACATGCAACTAAACAACTATAGGATATTCTGGAGAGGTGCCTTTTTAGAAATTGTGTTGCATTATAATGACGAAACTGAGAAATAGTGTCACATCCCTTACAAACTGTCAAAGACACACAGAATATATAATCTGAATCAATTCAGTTTTATTTATATAGCGCCAATTCATAACAAAAGTTATCTTGCAGAACTTTTCAAACAGAGTAGGTCTAGATCATACTCTTTATTATATTATTAACAAAGACCCAACAATACCCACCATGAGCAAGCACTGGGTGACAGAGGCAAGGAAAAACTTCCTTTTAAGAGGCAGAAACCTCAAGCAGAACCATGGCTCAGGGTGGGCGGCCAACCGCCTCGAGCGGATGGGGTGAAGAGACAAAGAGATGCAATGGCCCAGCACTATACAAGAACTCACGTGTAGGCCTGTATTATTCTTTAGTTAACTTATTTTCCTCACTTTGCATAGAGCCAAATGGTCTGCTGAAACACAACCACTGGTTATGTCACATACTTATTTCAAATGAGATCTCCTCAGCAGCTTTCAAAATGGCTTCCAATTGGTTCCTTCCTTAAAAGAAAGGCTTCTTGAAGGTAAGGCTGCTGGGCAGTAAGCGACTGTTATGTTCACCAAAGACTGGTAGAGCCTTCCAGTTCCTCCGGCCTCCTCTGAAAGACACAAGCACACTCATGCATGCACACGCTACACAATGTTACACAGCTGGACAATTGTGACTCTCCCGTCTAGTTGATAGCCAGTGTACAGGCTGCAAATAGTCATTTTGGTAAGGTGTCATAACCTAATGGTTGATGGATAATAATGCCATGGATTCATGAAGGTATATTAGGTTATTAAGATAAGCAGTTTCTTTACATCAGTCTTAAATGTATTTGAACATATGCTTACTATATTTTTGGTTGAACAGATCTTGCACTTTTCCTACAGCACACTGACTTGATCTTTGGTACTGGGTGTAGCGGCTGAGGAGCTGGCTACAGATGTAACAACAGACAACAATTCATTTCATAAAACTGTATTATGTATATTTGAGCTATTACAGGCTTGAGTCCATTTCTGTGGACTTTCACATGTGGACATGTTCACATGTCTTTGCTGTACAGAGGGGGAGGAGAGGGGCAGAAAAAAAGCTATATGAGTGCAATAAAAGTTTAATCGTGCCTGTCATTGTTTTTGCAGTTTAAGGTTAAAGTAAATACCCAATTAAGTATGATTATCTAAAGCATAATATTAGAAAGAACGATAAAATAAATAAATATTCTAATGAAAAACATTTGTACGGAATGTTACTTTGAAAATCTGGATGTTTACCAGCACTTCTTCATGCGCCTTTTCCCAGGGGGTTTAGAGATGGACTTCTGCCGCACAGCGCTGTCATCCATTTCCTGACACTATAAACTCATAAAAACATTAGAGCTGCTTATATGAAGACAGAGACTCCTATCTAAATATAATGCCATAGATCTAAATGTAATGCAACACTTTTCATGATTAGTAAACCTTGAGAGCTGTAATAGTAAAAACGCGCTAAAAGAGAGAGAGTAGTACTTCTGAGCTATTTCAAATGGAAATATGTCAGCCAATCACAGCAGAGGGTGTTTACACTGAAGTCTCACAGCAGACACGCCCCTTAAAACAGAGCGTTCAAACCAGAGGATAAAATCAGGGTAGGAAAAATGCCTTTTATTTATAAATTTTGACAATTTTGGATGTAAAAAGCATACTACCATTATAAGTGCACCCCAGGAAACCTTATAAAACAATGCAGTTCATGACCCCTTTAAATAGGTAGGCTATTTCTATACAAATCACAGATGGCTGCAATGTAACGATGCTGAGATTTTTCACGTCCTTTTCGAGCATATAATGCTTCCCCATATTTACATATCCTCTGATCACTTCGGACTTGAGCAGTGACCCTATCTTGCTGCATCTTATGAATGATATTTTGGACTCCTTGTGATGATTTTTCAATTGGAAGAAGTGTGGAAAATACTGTTTGGAGCCTTTGTCTTTGTGTTCCCACATCAGATTCCTCCTTTTTGTCTCTACAAGTTCTGTTATTCAACCTTACTTTGTAGGCTTCTTTTATAGTGGGAACGGATGTCACCCTGTGCCATTTGCAATGCCTTACAATACATGCCTCATACAACAAAAATAAATAGGAAAATACAATACTGCCCACCTCTGTATCCTGCCTCTCTACAGGCCTCTTTACAGGCGTGGATTCCTGCAACTCATACTGCAATTCAGAATAGAAAGTACTGGAATAAATATTATATTATATTATATTATATTATATTATATTATATTATATTATATTATATTATATTATATTATATTATATTAGATGCACATGCTTCAGCACACACTTGCATGGGAACAAGTAAAAGTGTTGGTGTATTGTGTGAAACTGCAGAATAGGGCAAAAACAATGTCATTATAATGAAGTACACAGTAAAAAAAAAAAAAAATTATGACAACACTTCCACCTGAAACAGGTTTAGCAGTTCATTTGATATTAATGCAGTTCATCACTACTCAACATTTAACATAGTTGAAACAGACCGTTTTTTTGTGTGTGTGTGTGTATTTTTGTGCATTTTTCTTGGTGGCTGTTATAACCTGACAACACATTATTTCAATAGTCTCTTTTTGAAAGAGACCAAAAACAGTAGTAAAGTAGTAAAGATTACATTTTGTAGAATGTTTTTGTATTTTACTTGTTCCCATGTTCTAGTGGGTCCTGTGTTGGCTCCAGAAGTGGGGGACTCGAGTCACATGACTTGACTTGACTCGAGTCTGACTTAAGTCGCACATTTTAGGACTTGAGACTTGCTTGAGAAATATTAACAAAAGACTTGACTTTGACTTGAGATTCATGACTTGAGACTTGACTCGGACTTCAGCTAAATGACTCAAAATAACTTGTCTTTTGTTTAATAAATATCTGTTTTTGAATGCGCGGCAACCTAACCACATGACACAGCAGGCAAGGAGGGAGAGCTATCGTGAGCTCAAATGGACAGACCACACAGGCTGCGTCCGAAACCGCCTACTTACCTACTTTATAATAGGGGTAAAGCAGTAGGCGAGCAATTAAGTATGTCAGAAACCGCAGTAATCATAAATGAGTAGTCGAGAAGTTCCCGGATGGCCTACTGCTTCCGCTCAGATTCTGAAGTGTTCCTCGCTGGATACTTTTCTATTCCAGGAGGCCACGGGAGAGGATACGTCATAATCGAACACGGAGGAGAAAAGCGCCGCGGATGCTGTCAAATGAGGGACATGATGGATGAAGGTGTTCATCAGCTGCTTTATAAGAATAAAGCTGCAGAATTGGCACAGCTGTGTTGAGATGACAGCAGAGCTGTAAATACGTGATTGTTAGAACAATACATTTGAATAAAGCTTTGTGTTGTTGACTTTTATATGCATTTATTTGTCATTATTACTTTTATTAATTATTTTACTTTTTTATTATGCTATTATTATCAGTAAATGTATATAATTTATTAAGCAATAAATTCATGCATGAAATGTAAATGGAGATGTATTCACCTTGGCTGTATTTGTTGTGTATTCATGCACAGCTGTGTCATGACAAAACATTACATTTTGCTTGTTTTACTAAAGAAGTAAAATGAAAAGTAATATAATTCATTTTCAATATTATTGTGTGTAAGTGTTGAGGTGGGCTAGCAAAGCAATTCATTCTGGAGTAATCTTAATTTTAAGTAGTTTATACATTTTTTGAGTATAAAATCAGTCTTTTCCAAAGGCGAGATCTTCGAGCAGCTGCTCATGTCTTCTTTGGCTTCAGACATCGCTAACACTGAGGAAAACTGCTCTAGGTAGGGTTGAGTTACTGGTGCTGTGAGGTGTTAATGCACCTGTCACTCATATCTTTATTTTTATTGCAGGATCTACAATTACATATAAGATCAGTGAAAATACCATAGTTTATCTTTAACAATGAACAATAATAATGACAAAAAACAAACAAATATGGGTTTGTATACATCATAGTTTGAGATTATATACACAGACATAAAGCATGTTGACAAGGTTAAATATTTGTAATACATCATAAATAATGCATAAAAGTATTTATTTGTTTATTATTTATAAGCCTGAGGGATGAAACTAGAGTTAATTCAACAAGAAAAAAGAGGAAAACAAATGAGATTTATGCAACTTTTGTTTGTGGATGGACATTTTGCATATAAAATAAAGAAATTAACAACATATTCACGCGAATTTGGGTTTTCGTAACAAAAAATAAACTCACATGAGTAGTTAAAAATATAAGAAATAAATTAACCCAAATATATATTAGTTGTACTAGAATTACAAAATTACTGGCAGCTGTTTCTTCAACAAGACCACCAAATAAAAAAGTTTGATCAATATCAAGATATTTACAGATAGATGAAATAAACCTGTTGCGCTTGTGATAACGTCGTAGGTCACATGATAACGTCAACATGGCGGATTATTTAACGACATTTGGCTGTTAAGTACATAGACATATATACGTAAACGCCTCATGACGTGCTGGAGCGTGATCCAGCGTCGCCGCCATATTGGTTGGGTCTCTCCACTCAACGCTAGCACCAGAGTCAATCGGAGTCAACGGAGAGCGAGCAATTATGCCCGTATTTTGTGCAGCTTACGGTTGCAATAACCGACGCAGTATTGATACCAGATCGCATGGAATTACATTTCACAAGTAAGATTGAACAATGATTTAGGTTATTTTACCATTTATAAAATTGTCATCTCTTGACGTTTTTTTTCTCTTCACACTTTGAAGGTTTCCCAGTGATACAGGCTTGAGGAGGCAATGGGAAGTTGCTATAAGACAGGAGGGTTTTGTTGTGACTGAGTCGTCAAAGCTCTGTAGTGA
Organism: Chanodichthys erythropterus; assembly: GCF_024489055.1. Taxonomy (NCBI): domain Eukaryota; kingdom Metazoa; phylum Chordata; class Actinopteri; order Cypriniformes; family Xenocyprididae; genus Chanodichthys; species Chanodichthys erythropterus. The sequence continues at coordinate 3,147,019 of NC_090234.1, forward strand.
GCACTTCAAGCCTGATGATTTTGACAGGACGGGTCAGATTGTCAGGCTTAGAGATGGTGCGACCCCATCTGTCTTCAACTTCCCATGTCATCTCCAAAGAGTATATTTTTTCTCTACATGCTAACAGAGATGTCTATGATTCATATGTAAAACAAAAACAGTAAAACCGTTAGATATTTCTGCATGTATAGGAATTAGTGATGTATTGTGTTCAGGGCCTGAAATAAGACAGCCACTCCCACTAGTCACTTTGGCGGGTTGAATATAATTTCAGTTTACAGCCAAATGATCGTCGAAGATCGTCGTAGCACAAAATTACAATCCAATCACACAATTCGTTATTTATGTGCAGTTAGTGAAGGAGGGATAGGCGGAATTGCGCTGAATGACACACAACAGAAGCGCTCTGTCGCGCGCGATCAGTTCTCCTCGCGCCTGAATAGTCAAATACACATGCACACAGATGTCTAAATTTCTATCGTGTGGAGTATCTCGACTGAATACAGTCGATTATGGCTTAAGTGGACGTAAACAGGTGGGTAATAACTGGATATGCGTCAGTTATGTCCATGCATTCAGCAGCCCAGTTAAATAGGCTTACCTGCTTGTCATTAATGTTAATCAAACAACAAAAGATGTTAAATAAATGTAGGCTATATGTTAAATAAACCTAGTGTATCTGAAAAAAAATATTATTTTTAATTTACTATTGCTTTTGTAATTAACTTCTTTGTTCTTTTATATAGCCTAACACAAATAACTTATAAAATTTCTCATATTAGCCCATGCTCATATTGTCCACTTCTTGCCCACCTGTACATACCAGCTGATATACAATGCAGTCTTGATTTGGGTGGTCAATCTGCATTTAAAAGTTTGAAAGGGATTTAAATTTTCTAAATCAAGTAAAATGACTCGAAATAAAGTAATTTAAGCATAACAAAGTCAACTTTAATCATATAAAATGTAATTTACCAACGTCAAAATTGTGGCCAGTGAAAATGCTCAGTGGCTAGTAACTTTGGAAAACCACTAGCCACAGTGGCTGGTGAGCAAAAAAGTTAATGTCAAGCCCTGATTGTGTATTAAAATACACTGTGGGATACTAAAACCTTTTCAAGTGTTTTTAAAGAAGTTGTTTTTAAGTATTATGTTTATTATATTTTATTATATGTTTATTATATTTATTATATTTTTATTTATATTTTATTAACACAAAAACTTAAAGGAAAGCTGAAGAGAGCCTACCAGTGGACCTTTCTCAGCATTTTCCTGAAAATAAGCCTCAGCCCAATGATGTGAGTATTTGTAGGCTATTTGATATGTCCCATACAGCTGTGAGCATCATGGCTATGGTCATATCAAAATCTCTCCCTTGCTTTCTGCAACTCTTTTCAGAAATACTCATACACTTATATGTATATGTTATAAATAAATACACACCTTCTTTCACTGAAATTCTCTCATACACGCACCCTTTCTCTCTTTCCCATACTCATGGTGCTGGCAGTGATATTACGGGTAAGAAATTAAGAATGTGTGCCTGCACATATGCAGTGCTATGCACCAAACAACTGTGAGTGCTATGATATAAACATCACTGAAAATATTTTCATCCTTCTTTCTACTATGACCACTCCTATGCATTGCCCAATTCTCCTACTCGTCTAAAGGCCAGACTCAGTGAAGCTTTGGCGAGAGTGTAGAGTCTAGAGCGGGAGAAGCAAAATGCAAAGACCCGGGAACGGAGAGCAAAGAAAACCGTAAAGAGTCTTCTGGAAGATCTGAAGGAAAAGAACCTTATAAATGAAGAGTTGAACGAAAGGCTTGGCTTCCACTCTGGTAAAAATAAATTGATAATACAACCTTGAATTGTATGTTGTTTACACTCTTTGTCAGACTTTATAAAGGTATTATTTCAAGGGAACTTTCTAACTAGTTTGTCTAACTAGTTTAACTGAATTTCAGATCTTCAGGTAGACCTCTTTTCAAAGCGGGGCCATGAATACACCAAGGACCAGAGAGAGTTTGCCCTCACATTGCACCTCCATGGTCCGAAAGCCTACAGTTACCTGAGGGATTCTCTGCATCTTCCCCTGCCACATCCACATACATTGCAACGGTGTATAAATATCGATATGAATCGCCGTCGATAATGAACACGATATTGCGTGGCTTGTCAGTGAACTACGGCTCTGTATTAAATGCCGCTTCATTTGAAAGCAGGTGATGGCAATTTAACGGTAATCAGGGAACCGGCTTTACTGACGAAATGCGCGTGACAAAAGCATTCGATATATCGCCCAGCCCTACTGCCTATTCTGCATGAAAGCCATCTCTGTTTATACTTACCTGTAGAGGGAAATCCAAGCAGAGCTGTGTACTAAATAAAAGATTATAATTTGATTTCCATGATGCAATACTACTGTTATGGGTGATATATCAGTTAACAGAGCCTTATGCTTTTTTTTAAGATGATTGACAGGTTGTTTGACCTGAACAGCCGCAATCCCCGTGCCAAGGGATACAAAGCTCCTCTGGGTGCTTTGAATTGGACAGAGAGAGTAGAGCTCTTGTTGAGAGGTAGGGAATACTTGCTCAGTTTGGTGATGAAAGATGGCACACCCCTCCACCAAACAAAGAGTTTTTTTTTTTTAAATATCGAATGGTTTCCACGAAACGTTCACAACATCATAAGTTAATATGATGCTCTGTTCTCTTGTTACGCATCGAGTTCATAAGATGCTCTTTCTCTGGATCGTTTTGCTGTCTGCAGTTTTGTTTCTGTTGACTCTTCTGTTCAGTATTTTTCAGGTCATACAGGACAGGTGTCAAATATGGTATGTATGTTCATATGATGTTGCTGTTTGCAAAACCAGAGGCAGGAGGTGATGTGAGCAAATCTTGTATTGCACTTTTTCTTCTTGTTTATGATGTTTGTCTCTGCATTTTAGAATCTTCTTGTGTTCAGTGTTTTTCAGGTTATAGAGGTGTCAAATGGTATGCATGACATGTTCTTGTTTTTAATCTATCCTTGTTCAGTTTTAATATAGTTCCTAGTTGTTTCTGACACTGACTTATACTCTCAAGAAGCACCCAGTAATTTTGCACCCAGTACATTTGTACTGCACTTAAATCATTTACCATTCAGGGACTTTATTGGAGCAAAACATGTATTGCTGCCGCTATCTCTGTCACCATGTGTTGAGTTACATGTTATGAATATTTGTAGAAAAGTCAATTAATGTCTTTCAATAACTGCAATTACTAGGTGCTCTTGAGGTGTCTTGTTTTGCCATGATCTTATTGATGAAATGTTTTCTTTTGAAGGTATCTGTCAGGTATCTTTGTCATCAACATGGACACATTGTTGATGATGATTCCTGACCTGCTCCAAGTTCAGCGTTATGCCTGCACATACCGCTTCAGTCAGGATCACTTGGAGCTTTTGTTCAATTCTGTCAGGGCATCAGGTATAATTTTCATATTTATAATTCGTTTTTTTAGTCCATGGGCCAGACCGGATATTGGTACCTTCTGGGTGGGCAAATTATAGTATAAGTTTTTATATATATATATATATATATATAATATATACAGTACCTATACATCCCTAGTTTACAGTATGTTTTGATGTGATAGACCTCTCAGACTGGTCACTTATTGGTGGCTATCACTTCATGAAGTAATCCACTCCCTAAAGTAAACGGCACATCAGACACCAGTGTGTATCTTTTTTATTGCATGGTTATACAGTTATTACCTTACTTACCTTTTATAGCCTACCTGTGGGGAAAAAAATGTTATACAGTTTCCTTACTTAACCTCAGAAGATACATATATCTGACTGTCCTCATTAAACATCTCTGTAATCTAAGTGTGTAAAGGTTTTTTTTTTTTTTTTAGGAGGCTGGAATAACAATCCAACTGCAGACACTCACAGACATTAGTTTTTATTATAATATATGGACAGACAGAGCATGACTGAACATGGAAGGCGCTATGCCAAGAATAATTAAGTAAAAACAAAAACATTTTGGACATGTTAAGAGTTGACTTTGAATTGGTTTTGTGTTCATTAAACAGAACACTGGGTTAAAATCAGTGCTGTCAACGTTTTCTAGTTTAACGTCAAAAATATTTAACGCAAACGCAGCATCCGTTTTTTCTGTCATCCTTTGGCTAGCATTACGAATATGATCACGCTCTTATTTATGCTTTTATACCATTTAAGCGCGCCAAAGGAAAAAAAGAGGACGCGCTGTCTGTGAATGTCCTGTCACACACAACGTCAATTTTGCACATACAATTAAGAGTTATACTCCATTTTAATCTGTGAAATATATTATTTTATTTATCTACACTCAGAGTAAAAACAAAAAGTTAGTTCTCTTTATTTTGCTTTTTGCAAAAATACAAACATGTACATGTTCCTCACATATTATTGTAGCCTAGTTTGTGCTGAATACAGTGTACTGACACTTTTTTCATTAATATGTTTATGAACAACTGAAAAAAGCACAAATGTCAGGCCATGTCAAAACTTCTCCAGGCCCCAAAAAATCCTCAGATCCCAGAGGATTTAGGTTAATTTCAGTGATCTCCAACTGACGAAGTCAAAACATCATTTGTGTCGACATGAATAATAATCTTAGAGAATTTACGGTTAGCATTAGCCAGCACTTTTAAATTTGCTTTGATGTCAGGAGCTCTGGCTCCCAGCAAACATGTGACTATGGTGGCTGGTGTCTCTATTTTCACGTTCCGTGTAATAGAATCGCCAATAACTAGGGCACTTTCAGCAGGATTCTCAGTGGGTGTGTCTCTGAGTGGGGAGAACCTGTTTGATGTTCTAATCCGAATGGAAGAGTGGTGTTTAGTTCCTGGATTTGAGACTTCCTGGGAAAACTAGGTAGCTGTTGGAAGAGGTGTTAGTGAGGCCAGCAGGGGGTGCTCACCCTGTGGTCTGTGTGGGTCCTAACGCCCCAGTATAGTGACGGGGACACTGTACTGTAATAAGCACCGTCCTTCAGATGAGACGTTAAACCGAGTTCCTGACTCTCTGTGGTCATTAAAAATACCATTGCACTTCTCGTAAAGAGTAGAGGTATAACCCAGGTGTCCTGGCTAAATTCCCTCCATAGGCCCTTACCACTCATGGCCTCCTAATAATCCCCATCCACTGAATCGGCTCTATCTCTCTCTCTCCTCTCCACCTTCAGCTGGTGTGTGCTGAGCGCACTGGCACTGTTGTACTGTGGCTGCCGTCGCATCATCCAAGTGGATGCTGCACACTGGTGGTGGATGAGGAGAGACCCCTGATATGAGTGTAAAGCGCTTCGGGTGTACAGTTGTACATATGAAAGCGCTATATAAATGCCACATTTATTCACTGTTTTGTGTTGTTGACAAATGCCCTATATAAAGAGACAAGATTTTTCTCACCTCTTCAAGATGGGGGAAAAAAAATGAAGAATCAGATTTCTTTGAATGACATTTATTTCTCGAATCAGCTTCCAGCAAACTAGCACACTGTACATATATATCACATAAAACAACCTTCAATAAGGATATCTCGAGTAAATCAGATGAGCTATTGCACAAACTCTCTTCATCTGTTTTTGAAGTATTTACTCTTCTTAATGGTGACGACAGAGGTTTGACTTGGGGAAGAAGTCAGAGAAGCAAGCATTTCAGTGTCAACTAAATCTGATTAAACCTATATCATAATACAGTTTCTGCGGCCTCAGGCATCCATTGTCTTGCTAATTATACGAGTGAATCAGTCTAAACACATCCTGAAAGAGATTTATAAGAAAAGTGAAAGGAATGTAATCACGCATTCATCTGACAGAGAAACCTTACGAGATCCTGCAGGGAAACATCACACAGATACAGGCCACAGACACTCTTCATTCTGTCATCCTGATTGGCTGATCAGGATTTTGCGAGAGAAATCAGAGCTATGATTGGTCAGAATATCTGGCAGAATAACTGACACATTTGGAGTGTTTCAGAACTGCAGCATCTGTAAATCTCTATGATATGTTCCCTTGACATACAGCAATTTTCATCCCAATCATATCAAATCCAATGCAAATCAAATATTACTGAAAAGGTTTTGTTTTTTTCCCACAATTGGAGGTAGTCAGTACTTGAATATAATATTATCAAAATCTACACAATGAAACACACACACACTGTTATATGTGAATCTTCACAATATTGAACCGTCTGTCTTTAAGGCTCAGCAAGACTAAAGGGAAATATTTCTAGTTCTCTCCTGTATTATAATGCAAGCAATACAGATGTGTGTATTCAAATATCTACTGTGTGTGAGGGTTCATTTACAACCTATGAGCTGTTTTCTTACTAAACAGACAAACATGCAACAGTGAGATACGTGAGACAGGATACATGATGTGACTCTGCATGAACGATAGGGATATTCCATACAATATAAGACAGTGCAGAGCCAAGAAGTCTAGGAATTAAAGTTCTGGAGGAGATGGCGAAGGCTGAACGGCTGCATGCAGACAACTGGAATATCTGGAGAAAGTGGGACCAAAGGAGATTTTACAGAATACACTGATGAAATCATTGGTTTCTTAGCTATTTATGTGCGTGTTTGTGTTTGCTTACATTAAATGATTAACTGGCGGCAGTCTCCTGTTGCATGATGTAGATTCGTGAAGCATCGTCTACCATGCTGCCACAGTGAACATCATTCCTGAAACACAGAAGCAGCCCGTGAAAAGCTCAAACATTTCAACATAACAACATAAACAAGCTAATTGGAACTAATCCAATCACTTACCTGTTATCATTAATGTCTGTGCTATTTCCTGAAAAGCATAAAGGAACAGAATAAAAGGATACAACTGTTATTAGCAAAAACATACAGTGTCTATGAAAAGCTGCTTCTGGCCTTTTAAACCTGCTTGTCTAACATCAGAAGCCTGAGGTGAAGATTTTACAATAACAGGATCTCTGGGTAAACTGACACAAAACAAATCTCCACTCTACAGATACACTATATTTCAATGGTCCACTTTAGATATTCAACTAACTATAAGTAACTACATGTCAACTAGCAGTCATTAGAGTATTAGTAGACTGTCTGCTTCATATCTGTGTAACAAGGTTTGTTGATATGAGGAGGAGGAGGCAGGAACCGGCAAATGTTAATCATAACTTTAATAATAAAATAAACAAAGAACAAAATGAAAGTAAAGCGACAGGCCCTCACGGACGACTGCCACATAAACTAAAACAAAACCACAACATAAAGTCCCAGGCCTGGTTCTCTCTCGTCCTTCACTGTCGTCACTCCTCCTTTTATCCTTCCAGAGCTCTTCCGTGGGGCTCGCTCCGCTCCCACAGCTCTCGGCCCCGCCCTGCTCGCCTGCTTTTGATGCTCCCCAACAGACATAAGACTATAAGTAACTTCGCAACTACATGTTAACTTATTCTACAAACCTGAACCCTAACAGTCTGCTAATGACTACTAGTTGACATGTAGTTGCAAAGTTACTTATAGTCAGTAGAATGTCTAAAGTGGACTATCAAAATAAAGTGTAACCCACTCTTAAAAATAAAGGTTCTTTATTGGCATCGATAGTTCCATGAAGAGCTATTTTGGGGGACATATAATAAAAATCTGGCTTTTTCTATGTTTAAGTGCTATAATCAGGTCCCTGGAACACCTACCAACCCAGAAAACATGAAAAACGACACCCCAGTAACTCAGATGTTTCGCTCCCCTTGTGACGTAGGAAGGGGATTTTATTATAACATTACCGCCCCTGCATATTTAAACCCACTGTGTAGCCATTTTGTTTTTTGCAAATGTACCAGTTCTAACGCCATGGCCAAAGTTGGAGCAAAGCATGCTAACTGTTCTGTCGTTGGCTGCACAGATGAGCACTGAACACTATTTAGAGTCTCATTAGAGCCTGCAAGTTGACCCTGGCAAGCTCGATTGCTAAAAAAGGAGAGTTTCAGTATGAGCAGTATTTTTGGAAAAAAAAAGGACCATTTACAGCATTTGATAGCGATCATAAACGTTAGCCTGGTGTGTATGGCTCTGTTTGGCAAACAGGTACGCTGTGTGTAGTGGGCGTCCATACGGGTTTTGCACAAAAGATTTGAATCAACTCCACAACAACTACATCAATTTATCCACTAACCATTCAGAAACGTCTAAAAGTTGTAACTTCTTCCTGAGTCTCTCCATCAGTGTCGACTCCGGTTTGAACAATGTAAGGCTGAACACTTTCCTCATTTTGGCTGCATGAGATTCTCCAGCTTTGTTGTTGTTGAGCTGTTGAAGCTCCGCCCTCTTCTGGAAAGGGGGCGGGAGCAGCAGCTCATTTGCATTTAAAGGGACACACACAAAAACGGCGTGTTTTCGCTCACGTCCAAATAGGGGCAAATTTGACAAGCTATAATAAATGATCTGTGGGGGATTTTGAGCTGAAACTTCAGACACATTCTGGGGACACCAGAGACTTTTATTACATCTGGTAAAAGGGGCATAATTTCCATTGCATGAAAGATTCTTTATAGTGGAAAAAAGTTCTTTAGACTATTCAAATGTTCTTCACACTAACGAAACAATGGTTCTTTTAGGAACTGTTCACTGAAAGATTCTTAAAACAGTTCTTCTATGGCAGGAAACCACCTTAAGGAACCTTTATTTTCAAGAGTGTAGATCTCTCCCATGATATGGGAACTATGGCACTTTCACATGAGAAATAGAGAGATGGACGTATTTTATTTTGATCAGGGTTCCTCGTTCCTGGAGAGTCGCTTTCCTGCAGAATTCAGCTCCAGTCGTTCTCCAAGAGAAAAGAAGCTGTTGCAATCAATGTTGGAGATTTTCAACTGGAGCAAATTCAAAACGGCACTTCATGACAAAAGGTTGCCGATCCCTGTTCTACATCTACACACGCATTTAGTTGACAGACATCTGTTTCATCTGTAACTTTATTTTCCCAGTTCATCTAGAATAAAATAAGTTTATTTCCAAATATCAAATTGATACTTGTGAATTACAAGTACGAGCACCAACAACATTTCCAGTGGAAAACTGTTGTTTTTGGTGCCGTCAAAGCACTCACACTTACCGTTCTCCACGTCGAGCGGACAGGAGCTCGGTATGTCTGTGGATCTCACAGTGCTGTATCCAACACTGAAATGAACAAAGGGCAGATGAGAGGAGGAGAAGACGAGAGACAGACAGGACCAGGACAGCGAGGACTGACACTCACGTGTTGGTTTTCTGAAGCGCAGTTTTCTCCTCCTGCAGGAAGAGGGCATTGCTGTAGGATGTGGCGGGTTTGCTGGCGCGTGTGGAGAAGCTGGTGGGGGATGTGGCTGCGACATGGTGTCCAGGTCTCACTGGCTTAGCTGTCAGAGGTTAAAACAAACACATCATGAACTAAAACATGAGAAGCACCTTTTTATTTTTTAAAATGTTTTACATGTCAATGCACTGTGCACATCATATTGAGACGTACCGATCTGAGCAGCGTTGGGACGCCGCAAAGGATAGCGCAGGCGCATGGCGTCACGGATGCGTTCCACCTCCTGCTGGTAGCGTCGGCGGTCGTTCATGGCGCCCTGCTTAGCGTCCTTCAGTGCTGTCTCCAGCGCCCGAACCCGCTCAGCCGTAGAACGAAGACGCTTCTCCAGCTTCGGAAGCTCACACCGCAGATCTGCATTATCACGTACCAGCTGCACAAACATTTTCATCAGAAATTAGTATTATCATACATTATACATAAAGGGACACAACATTATGAAATGCAGGAGCTTGTACTCTGTTCCTGGTCAAAGCTGAAAAACAGTGTAAATCTGCGTATGTTGTGAGCAATCATTTCTCTTCAGAAAACTTGGATTAAACCGATCAATTCATACGGATTACTTTTACAACCTCTTTAGGAGTTTTTTGAAACTTGGGACATATAATTTTTGTCCCACCATTGAAACTTCACGCACTCAAAATATTACAATAATCTTCATTCATGTTCTGAATATGAATGAAAGTCTAATGGTTTTGAAAGTCTTATGAGTAAATGATGAAAGTATTTTTAATTTTCGGGTGAACTAACCCTTTTAATTACATGGTTTGTTGGGTATGCACTACTTGTATACATTATTTGTTATATTTAGAGTAGCAAATATATATGTATCTTTTTATTTTAGAATTTAAGCCTAGAAATATCAAACAATACATGAATCACATCTGGAAAGGTGTAGTTGTTAATGTTTTAATACTGTGATTCATACAAATACAACAGTTCTCATTTATGAAACACAAGAAGGAAATAAGGTAAATCGATTCTTATGAAAACTGTCACTTTTAACTGAATGCAACAATTTATGTTAAGGCCATGATATACTTAAAGCGAAATCGTTTAAATAAACATGACGTGACTGGAGAGCGGAATTGACCCTTTGCAGGGAGTTTGATTGACAAGCGATCTAACCAATCAGAACGCCGAATCCGCCATTTTTTTGTCCGACAAAGCAGTCAGGAGTTAGAAGATTAACCTTGGTGGACTTAAACTTGAAAAATGGTGTGTACTGACGTCCGCGGGTCTTTGCGAAGGGTCAATTGCAGAGCGGGTGCAAACATCCACATCACTATGATCAGATGCTTTCTGAACTGCTGTTTTCTACACAACAGATAGATTTACATATTTATGTAAATGTGGGTGGCGTTGAGATGTTTGCTAACAGTATAATCACTGTAGTGGTATTGCAAACTTCTTTTTACCCCTAAGTGAATAACAAAAAAGAATTTGCCGGGAGCATATCGGGGCCTTAAGAATTCATTTACATAAAATATATTCTGAAAGTGCGTCCTGACCTGTTTATGAACCTTTGTAAGCTGATCCAGGTTGTTTTCAAGAAAGGAAATCTTCTGTTTCTGAGTGTTAGACCCCCCACTATCATCAGGTCCAATTTCTGTACTCTGTGTAAGGAAAACATGTCAGAAAGTCACACAACAGTGGATCATTTGTGAAGCAAAATATCCATGTTCACATGTGGAACTGACTTTTTTAACCCGAGTCGTGAGGTCTTGAACGAACAGCTTGCGCAGGTTGTGGAGGGTCTGGAGTTCCCGAGCCTGAGACAGAGAGAGAAGCAGCCACATGAGACCACAAACAACTAGATGAAAGTGAAATATCCGTATTGGTTATTAACACATTCGTTATCAGGACATGGCCCTAAAGATGACTGACTTCTGAAGAAGATGAGATGATTTCTGAGTATCGCCACTCATGTTAATATGCCTAAAGTTTATAAAGTTTTTTTTAAAGTTTTTTTATAAAGTTAAAAATTTCTTTTATTTTCCACTAAATTATGTGATCTGAGGAGGTGTGAGTGTTTCACTGTTACTGTTATCCTTTCAGCCAGAGCAGCAGAGGGAGCTCACGGACAGTTATCATGTCATTTATGACATATGTGGATGTAGTACCAAATATGGAAGTCTGGTATCAACAGGAACACAGTGAAGAGACAGACGTATTGACAGATGAAATATGAAACTAAAAAAATACTTCATTTTGACAATAAGTGATTTGGCTGTTCTCCAAGCACTTCTGTTATTTCAGTAATGTGTATTTATGGTTCCAATGGTTAACGTGTAGGCTCACGTACAAACCTATAAATAATATATTTCTGCCTGTGATAAAGTGATCAGCTTTCAGCAAACACTCTAAAATTACATCATCATGGTGCACAAATTCAGATGAGAATGATGTAAAAAAAAAAAAAGGAGTTTGTATGAGAAACGTACAACAGTCTCCTCAAGGCCCTTGAGATCCTGTTTGGACTGCTCGTGTCTCTCCTGCTGAAACCTGAAGAGAAAACTCAAACTTTAACACGCATTAAGCATTCATTGCACACTGTAGCATCCATTAAAGAGGACCTATTATGCCCTTTTACAAAGTCTTGATGTTGTTTTTGGGCTCTACTAGAACAGGTTTTCCTGCTCGAATGTTCATAGTTTTCCTCATATTCTCCATTGTTGCAGCTCCTCTCTTCCCAGTCTGTCAGTAACGCTCTGTTTAGTTCCGGTCTCTATGAAGCCCCTCCTTCTGAAATCACAATGTGCTCTGAATGGTCGGCTGGAGCAGTGTGTTGTAATTGGTGTTTGGGAAATGTCCCGCCCCTTACCATAACCGCCAGTTTCAACACACTACTAACTAACTCAACCAGGCCCCGCCCCTTTATTATGCATATTAAATATTTAAATGCGGAATGTTGTGAATAAAACTCAAGACTACAATGGAGGCGTTTCAGGGAGTTCAGAAACACTGACACTGATATAGAGAAGAACTCCCGCTGGAGGGACTTTAAAACTTTACACAATAGGTCCTCTTTAACACTCTCAACATGATCAAACAAACAGTTGCTATACAATCAATGTATTTGTGCAATAGTAAAAAACGTACGACAGCTGCTCCAGACAGGCGCTCTTGGTGTCGTCCTGCATTTTCAGGTTACTGAAACTGGACCGCACATGAGCCAGCTCCAGCTCTAGAGCCTGATTCTTACTGTAAGACACATTGTGACCTCATTTACAACATTTAGTGATTATAATGCATTGTGTAATGCTATCAGAAGGCACTCATGCTCATATATACAGGAATAGTGTTATAGAAATGAGACTGACTCGGTAAGGTCGTCAATGAGTCGCTGTTTCTCATTAATCTCATCCCGCAGGTGGCTGAGCTGCTTCTGACGAGACTCTGCATGGAGAACTGGACGACCAGCGGACTTCTACAAAAACACACACAAATAAACACAACTCATGTGACAAAAGTCCAATACTATTTCACACACCTTCCTAGTGTCCATGTGCTTGAATGCTGCTAGTGACTTATTTTGAATAATAACCACATCATGTGCAACATCTCTCTTATCATAACATGTATGTGTTCCGTACACTAGTCACAGGACTGTTCATGTATTAAATACTAGACCCATGTATGTCCGACTTACTTTCCCATCAGCCTCTCTGTCAGCCTTCTCTCCTCCATCCAGATCTGCCACATGGCTCTCTGATATAAACATATATATAGAACCATTAATGTAGCAGTTCAGTGAACAGCAGCAGTACAGAAGTGCGCTGAATCTGAAACGAATGCCTTTGGGCATGATTTATAGCATGCTAAGACAGCACAGATCTTCAGACAGTTCTGAATTTGGTAGATAAAAAAGTTAATCAAAGATTAAAGTTAATTAAAATCAGCCGAAGTCTTAGAAGAGGAATAAAAAAGGTTTGTCAAGAGCCCCTTTCACACAGTGCGTTGATCCAAGAAAATTGCCAGAGTGCCTTCTGTGTGAATTCAAACACATCCCGGGATTGATTCTGGGATCGATCCTGGGATGGGGACCTAGTAATGTCGCCAGGATCAAATCCCGGGACACATTATCCACGTATTTTCTCCATGTGAAAGCAGTCTTAAGGTTTTAAAAGCTTGAATTTTTCTTTCACAGTCAGCCAGAAAATTTGACAGAACGACCATAAGACAAATCATCCTTGTTTTCTTTTTTGGTGGCCCGTCCCTGGCTGGAGTTTCTGGTTTTTACAGCAAAGGGAAATAACACCTAATGTGGGAAATTAAAGCAAGGCCCAATCCTGTGCTTTTTGTTTTGACCAACAGGTAAGTTGTGTTATCATTTATCATCTACTAATAACTTGATTGTGCAAGTTTTTCTCTGAAAACTGACCATAACCAACAATAAACAACCACAAAAGAAACATGTAATCGTTATTATCTTTAGTAGATGCCGTCTATGAAGAGGGCTCCCGGATTCCCTCTTCCAGGCAGGATAGCGGATGTATTGGGTCACACTTTGTCTGGCTTCTCATCTGGGACCAATTTGACTAGGAAAAACTTACCAAGAGTTAAATGTCCAGCAAATCCTCTCCCAGGGTCACTGAGACACTCAAACCCCTCCACTGTGTTAAGGTGATTCGGGTAAAGGCTGATTTATACTTCTGCGTCGAGTGTATGGCGTGATTGGTCTGCTAGAACCTCTCCCTCTGGTCAAAAAAACTGGCGCGGTGCAATAGAAGAAGAGCGAGCGCTTTCAACTTCCATAGGAATGAAAAACGATCTGTTTCAGGCGACACATGAATTCAAACCTCAACAAAAGTCGTTACCTATTTGCCGCTTCTATTTGTAAGATTCTCTGACAACGTACATGACAAGCTGCTTCTTCTTCAGCTTTTGCCTTGATACTCAACATGACCGCGGACAATGCCTACTAGTGGTCTGCATGCACATCGACGCGGACAACGACACAGAAGTATAAATGAAAACAGACACATAGCTTACGGCGCAGAGGCTCCGACTGACGCAGAAGTATAAATCAGCCTTAAGGAGTAAGTTGCTGCCCCATATGGAGGAGTTCAAATATCTTGTGTTTGTTCACGAGTGGGTGCCGGTCGATCATGAGATTGACAGGTTGATCGGTGCTGTGAAGACAGCAATGCAGTTGTTGTACTGGACTGTTGTGGTGAAGCAGGAGCAGTGCCTGTAGGTGAAGCTCTCGATTTACCAGTTGATCTATGTTCTGACCTTCACCTATGGTCTGAAATTATTTTCTTTTCGGGGTGTGTGGGCTGATCCCGAGAGACAGTTGTGATGTCCGGAAGAGACATGGATTAGAGCCGCTGTTCCTCTTCATCGAAAGGTGGCAGTTGAGGTGGTTTGCGCATCTGGTCAGGATGCCTCCCGATGGAGGTGCTCCGGACATGTCCAACTGAGATCTAACATATTGCACCAGAATGCCCATCACACACCAGCTTATTGATGGAGAGGAGACAGATGAAGCCAATCTGTATATTGGGATGATTAGGAGGCCATGATGATGGGCAGAGGCCAGTGGGCAAATTTGGCCAAGATCCCAGGGTTAGACCCCTATACTTTTTCGAAGGACATCCTGGGATTTTTAATGACCACAGAGAGTCAGGACCTTGAGTTTATGTCCCATCCAGAGGATGATGCTTTTTTTGACAGTATAGTGTCCTCATCACTATACTGGGGCGTTAGGACCCACACAGATCACAGGGTGAGGGCCCCCTGCTGGCCTCACTAACACCTCTTCCAGCAGCATCCTAGTTTTCCCAGGGGGTCTCCCATCCAGGTCTCAACCTTGCTTAGCTTCAGTGGGCAACCAGTCTTGGGCTACAGTGTGATAGCTGCCGGCAGGTATGCCTTGGGATCCGCCAGGAGGAGTTGCGGTAAGTTGCAGATGATAAGTATGTACCAAACGACGCTATTTGCTTCACTGAAATAAACAAATCTGATTGCACGGTACGGTTTGGAGTTGACTCGAGGTGCGACGGAGGGCGGACTGACCAGACTGATATATCTTGTAGAAGATATATCATTCTGGACTTGCCAGGCAAGCCCTACTTAGCCTGCTGCCACCAGGACATGGTCCCGGACAAGCACCAGGATAATGAATGGATAAAAGACATGTGGAACACTAATGAATACAGAACTTTTGATTTATTACCAACGACAAGTGTCCTTTGTGCATTATATTGCATTGAACCCCGCTCGGGTGAAATCAAAATGTAATTTAGAGTAGTATGACTATGCTACTGGACTATATATTAGCTGTTTGGCTCCAGCATTCCTGCGACCCTACAGAGGACATGTGATTTGGAGAATGAATGGATGGATGGATATTGGCCACTGGAATACAAAAGACTCCTTGTGTAGTCTTGTCAGCCCTGGTGTTGTAATTCTAAGCATTGCCACTGGTTTGTCTTCTTGTGTCTAAACCTTTTGCCTTCCTATTTGGATTCTTTACTAGCCTGTAGTTGGGTTGTTTATTGCTACTCTGATTCTCTGTGAACCACTCCTGCCTATCTTCTGGACTTCCTCTGGCTTTACATTTAATAAAGAGATCTGCACATGGATCCTGAATCCTGTCTCACACTACACAGGGAGATGTATCTTGACAACTCTTGGAGTTTTTACAGTTAGATGTTTTGAAGTTGGGAAATCTATGAAAATATTGGCCGATTTGGAAATCTGTCATAAGAGTCTGAAGGTCTGTGCAGAGTTTGGAGCTTAGGAAGAGTTAGAGTTCAAAAATGCCTCTCATAATAATAATAATTTTACAGTGTTACAATTGGGGTTTATATCACTTCTGTATATAAAAAAAAACATTGTGTCTACGAGATGTTAATTGTGTGTTTGTGTCTTACCTGAGTTCTGCAACATGTACAGTTCTTCACTGAGAGCATCATAGTTGTCCTCCAGCTGTCTCTTCTTGTGCTCCACGTTCTGCATGTACTCTGTGAGAGAGCGAATCTTGGCCTCATGCTGCTCACAAACATGCACAAAGACACAAAGTTACTGACAAGCACCACACGTTATCTACTAGCATCAGAAAGACTCATGTCATATATTGTTGTGCAAATTGACGGCCTGATGAAAATGAAGCCACACCTGTGAGATGAGCAGCTGGCAGGAAGACAGCTCTCGGCTGGTTTCCTCCATCTTGCGATGGCACTCCAGCTGCATGTTCTCCAGCTGCCTGCAGCGCTTCACCATCGACTTCACCTCAGACTTGATCTTGCTGATGTACAGCCGCGCCACGGTGAACTCCTCCTCGATCGCACCACTGATCTCCACCGGCTACACACACACAGACACAGAGATTACAGAGACACACAACTGCAACTAAAGGAAAGCGAATTACCATAATGCAGTGGTTCCCAAAGTTTTTCTGCCAGACCCCCCTCTTGTATACTACAGAAAAATATTTTCAAGCCATGGAGATCATCAGAAATAAAACAAGGCATCAATTTGCTGTCAGGGATTTGTCGTGTCACATTTAAAAGGTTCTGTTTGCTTTTGTCATATCATGGCTCCCTGTAATACTCAATTCTGGTTCTTCAATCGCGCCATCTAGTGACTCAAGCGGATACTGCTGCAAGTCATCTTCAGGTAATAAAATGTCAAATTAATATTTTGTTTACTCATGTGGCAAGTAGCCGCATTATAAGTGGGATAATTATGCAGTGGGGTCTGAAGAGGTTTCTTTTGAAAAATGAAAATGGAAAACACACAATTTGGGAAAAATAAAACGGATTTTATAAGGCACTAGAACCTTTGATAAATTACTGTTACATTTCATGATTTTAATTAAGCATGGTTTTTGATTACTAAAATTTTATTTAACCATGGAATTTATTTAAAATGGAAATCAGAAACATTTTAACTAAAAGGAATTTTAGAAAATGACCTATAATAATCCCTAAAAGTAATCCGAGAGGACTCACAAGCTTGATTTCTCCATTGCCGACGATGGTGCTGAACTCGCTGAGGTCCTTCATCAGCCCGTTCAACACGTCAGCGATGCGCTTCCTCTGCTGCGAGCTCACTTCCTGCATTTGAGCAAGCTCCGCCTCCAGCTCCATCAGGTTCGCCTAGAAAGCAAAGGAACCAGTGAACACGCGTCATTCATTCACTGCCTCTATGTGAGAATAAGGCAGCGGGCGTCACCATCTTGTGGCTGAGCTGCTCGGCCAGCTGTTTGTTGTGGAGGCTCTTCTCCTCCACCTCCTGACTCTTCTGGTCGTAGTTGACCGCCAGCTCCTCCAGCGCCTGCAGCACCTCCCGCACCTCAGCTTTGGCGCTCTCGCTCTCCGTCTGCAGACGGCCCAGCTCCGTCTGCACCTTATCACTGTCGCCACGCGTGGACGCCAGCAACTGCAACACGCACAATAATATGAGCTAGAAAAAGAGCAAATATCCCTCAAAAATCCTCACATCCCAGACTAAAATCGGATTGGGCAACAAACCATGTTTTGGGTCTTTATAAAATAGCGAATCTGCCATCATGCCACATGATGCTCAATTGTGGCAAAATCAATGTATTTTGTGGCTCATCATAGCATTTAACTACTAAGTGTATGTGAATTCAATTAAATGTTTGCTTATTTGCAAATGAAAATCTTTGAAAATTTGTTGAATTCAAGACACCTGAATGTATAAACTGTGCATTCAAATTTAAGATGAGTAGCATGCCAATTAGCGCCAATTTGAATGAAAACACTTTTGAAAAAATGACAAGCAATATATTAAAATCAGCAAACAATGTTTTTTTAAAGAAGAGAAGTCTGGAAAGAACAGATCCAGATCAAATAATCCAATCATAGTCGGTCGTATTGATCCTCGTGAGCAGACGCTGAACAGTAAGTTATTTTTTCTTAATGCACTGGAGGGCTATTCATTTATCAAGCATGTACACTGAATGGATTTTAATAACATTAACGTACTTGAAATGAGCACCTCGTACTAGGAAAATACAAGTTATGGATCGAGCATCGTTAGATCCTCAATTTTAAATGATTCGGGGACCAAAACATCCAGTGCATTTTGGTTTGGGTTTATTCACCACACCCTCTTTTGATTGCTGCTTTAAAAATCTAGTGTTCACTAGTATTTTTCCTGAAATAATATTTTAATATAATTAGAATTTTGTAAATATTTAAATTAAAATTTCTAGTTCAGTTTTTCGGCCTTGCTGACAGCCCTAATTTACAGCTTATGCAAATTAAATGTGTGCATCTACTAATCTTTCGTTTTATTGTTCTGGTGAAATGTCACAAGGTTCTGTTTTTGGCGAGATCACTAAATTATTTGGGAGCATTACATCAGTGTGCTGACTTATCTTGTATGTTTTCTATATGTTTTTGTTTGTTTAGCACCTGTATTTAAACTCTTTTTGGGATGTACATGCCTTTCACTATTTTTGAGTAATTCATATATTAACACTTATAAATGTATCAGTTGAACTGAACAGCCATTACAGCACGGTCCAAATGTACCTCATCCTGATCCAGAATCTGCTCCTTCAGCTTCTCCACCAGCTGACACTGGAGATTGATCTCATCATCCTAAAAAACACACACACACAGTGAAGGATGTGAGGGCAAATAAAACACTGACAGCGATACAATCCTGTTTGTCTTGTTTTGCACATATATTCTGTAATCTGATAGATGATACAGTGCAGTGAGTCTTTATTTGCTGTTAGTGATAATGTGATTAGTGAGTGTTCACCTTATCGTCCAGCTGTCGGTAGAGTTTGCGGATCTCTTCCTCGTATTTCTGCCGCTCTTCCTCAGAAATCCGCACCACAATAGAGGAGGAGTCAGAGTCTCTCTCCCTCTCCCGCTGGCGCTCCGATGATCTCTCATTATCCAGAGACACCTCATCACTGCCGTCAAGCTTCACCACGTCAGCATCTGCCTGCTCCGTCTCAGGAACCTTCTCTCCTATGGAAAAACACATCAGGATACGATCAGCAAACAACCTTAGGCTGGTTTAGGTTTGTTTTTAGCAGGGACTTTCAATTGATATTTGAGCAAGGAGAGCAGGAAGTCAAATATATAAATCAAATATATATATATAAAAGCATCACCTCAGACCTTACGTAACACCTTACAGACAGTGTATTGACGAATTCAGGAAAGGCCCTGTCCCAAGTGGCACACTTGATGTGAAACTCTTTGGTGTCCCATTTGTCATTTTATCATTAGGATATGTCCCAAAAACATTTAAGTTAGCAGTTAATTTAGCAAGTTATCTTTTAAAGAGTTAATTCACCCACAAATGATAATGCTGTCATTAATTACTCGCCCTCATGTCGTTCCACACCCATAAGACCTTTGTTCATCTTCAGAACACAAATTAAGACATTGTTGATGAAATCCGCAAAATGAGAGCAAAGCCATTGAAAATCTCAAGGTCCATAAAGGTACTAAAAACATATTTAAATCAGTTCATGTGAGTACAGTGCTTCAATATTAATATTATAAAGCGACGAGAATACTGTTTGTGCACTAAAAAAACAAAACAACGACTTTTCAACAATATCTATATGGGTGATTCCAAAACACTGCTTCATGAAGCTTCTGAACCTTATGAATCTTTTGTTTCGAGTTGGTGATTCAGATCTCCTATTGAATGGCTAAACTGCTGAAATCATGTGAATTTGGCTGCTCTGATTCACTGATTCAATTCGTACAGCTCCGAAGCAGTTTTGAAATCGGCTCATAAATATTGTTGAAAAGTCGTTATTTAGTTTTTTTGGCACACAAAAAGTACTCTTGTCACTTTATAATATTAATATTGAACCACTGTACTCACATGAACGGATTTAAATATGTTTTTAGTACATTAATGGATCTTGAGAGAGGAAATGTCATTGCTCCCTATGCAGGCCTCACTAAGCCATTGGATTTCATCAAAAATATCTCAGTTTGTGTTCCGAAGATTAATGAAGGTCTTACGGGTGTGGAACAGCATGAGTGTGAGTAATGAATGACAGAATATTCATTTTGGGGTGAACTAACCCTAAGTTAATCTTTTAAGTAGGACTAAGATAATTTGTCAGAATTTGTCTTTTATATCAAAAATAGTTCTATGTTCACTTCTGCAGAAAAATAAAATGCTATCAGAGAAAACATTCAGGCACAATTTAGAGCATATAACTGCACTGAAACTGCAATCATCAGAGTTAAAAATGACTTGCTCTGTTATTGGCCTTTAGTGCTGCTTTTGACACTATTGTCCATGATTTTCTTGCATAGGCTTGAAAATTATACTGCATCAGTGATCTAGCATTAGCGTGGTTTATATCTTTATATATCTTGATCGTTATCATAAGGTTATCATAAGAAAATAAGGTAATGCCATATCAATCAGAAGTTAGGTATGGAGTGCCACAAGGCTCAGTACTAGGTCCTTTGCTTTTCACCTTGTACATGCTTCCCTTGGGTGACCTAGCTTTCATTGTTACGCCACTTTTTTTCACAGATACTCAGATTTATATGCATGCTTCATAAACAAACTACGGCTGGTCCAAAACACAGCAGCCCACTTCTATTTTAGCCCACTTCTGTCAACACCGCGTTGGCTTCCTGTTAAACATCGTATAGATTTAAAATCTAAAAGCACTAAATGGTTTAGCTCCCCAGTACCTGAGCGAGCTCTTAATGCATTATAGTCCTTCACGTTTATTGCTATCTCAGAATTCAGGCCAGCTGATAATACCTAGAATATCAAAATCAACCGCAGGCGGTAGATCAATTTCATATTTAGCTCTTAAACTTTGGAACAGTCTTCCTAGCATTGTTCAGGAGGCAGACACTCCATCTTACTGTAAATCCCTTTTCAATCCTGGTCCTAGGAAGCAACATTTTGTATGTCTCTCTTATCTGACACACTCAGTTCAGTTCATTCTCTGCTCTAATGAGCTGATGATCTGAATCAGGTGTGTTTATTAAGGTGTATCCCCAGGGCCAGGACTGAAAACCACTGCCTTAGCTGATTGTTATGCTGTATTAGTTAGGTTCACCAGAATCGAAAACACATCACAAAACAATAGAGAATGGTGTTTTCACTGTCTCATCCCCAGGATCATCCCAATGTTAGCAGGGTCAGTCTGATCCGGTCTGTATCCAGCTCTGACCACAACACAAAGACTGTCGCACAAACCCCAACAAGACCCCGGTCAAACTTCCATCAATTTCTGTATATTGACTTGCAGTGAAATTTGGAATCAACTAATACACACAAAATTAGTTTAAAGAGCTGTATAAATCAAACTGACTTGACTCATGCGAGCAGTTCAAAGGCTCACCGCTGCGCCAGCGCCGCAGCTCCAGCTCCAGCCTCTGGATGGTGTCCCTCAAGCTCTTGCTCTTCTCCTTCTCTTTCTCGTACTTCCTCTTCCACTGCTCAGCTGTCAGCTCCAGGTTAATGGAGGCCGTGTTCTTGATGGTCTTAGCACTACAACACACACACACACCGGTCTCAGTCTCATAAATCAGCACTGCATTGCAGCTCCTTTTCTTCCCCACCACAATGTTCTGCAATTAATTCAACTTAAAATCTGCCATTGATTTACACCAACAGAATGTTCAACACTTAAAATGTAACCAAAAACAATAAACGCTTTCACACAGCAGTTCTGGGGTCAGTGGATATTAGGGGCTTTAGCCCAGACTGGATAATTGGATTATTTAAGGGAATTAATTAAAGGGTTAGTTCACCCAAAAATTGAATTTCTGTCATTAATTACTCCCTCTTATGTTCTCCCAAACCCGTAAGACCTTCGTTTGTCCTCAGAACACAAATTAAGATCTTTTTGATGAAATCTGAGGGTATCTGATCCACACATAAGCAGCAATGACACTGCATCTTTTGATGTCCAGAAGGGTATTAAAGACATCGATAAAATGGTCAATGTGACTACAGTGGTTACATCTTAATGTTATGAAGCAACGCGAATACTTTTTGTGCACAAAAGCAAAACAAAATACCGACTTTATCGACAACATCTAGTGATGGACAATTTCAAACCACTGATTCAGGAAGCTTCAAAGCTTTACAAATCTATTATTTCGAGTCAGTTGTTCAGAGCATGTATCAAACTGCCAAAGTCATGTGAACTATTGAAATTTCAAAAGACTTGTGACGTAACGATACCTCATTTACTGAAATCACGTGACTTTGGCGCTCCGATCAACTGAAACAAAAGATTTGTAAAGCTTCGAAGCTTCATGAAGCAGTGTTTTTTTAGAAATCGTCCATCACTAGAGATTGTTGAATAAAGTCGTTGTTTTGTTTTGTTTTTGTTCACAAAAAGTATTCTCGTTGCTTCATAACATTCAGATTTAACCACTGTAGTCACATTGATCATTTCATCAATGTCTTTAATACCTTAAAAGATGCAGTGTCATTGCTGCTTATGTGTGGATCAGATACCCTCAGATTTCATCAAAAGATTTGTGTTCTGAGGACAAACGAAGGTCATGCAGGTTTGGGACAACATAAGGGTGAGTAATTAATGACAGATATTTCATTTTTGGGTGAACTAACCCTTTAGTTAAAGTATTTAAAGTGATTTAAGGCATTAAAGAAAAAGAAATGTCTTCGTAGTTGTAAAGTAATCAATTTAAAACCATTTGCAAATAATATTTAAAATATGCACACATTCAAAAATGCAAAACGTTTCTTGTTTCGTCACATTCAGTTATGAAACATGAAACAGGTAAAAAAAATAGCCTTTTTTCAATTCAAAATGGTGAAATTTGATAAACAGAGAAAAAGTATTTTGCATCACTGGATACCACTGTTGGTCTGAGAACATTTCTACTGTGAAACAGTTGTCAGATAATAAACGTTTAGCTACTTCTTACCATGCACTTTTTCACCGTTAAAACTAAAGTAATGCTTTAATATGTACTTTTTTCACAGTTTTCACAGCGCAGCAACTGTAATTGTATGCACAATTATTTTTCCTGATTGATTGTTCACCTCCATGAGAAAGACAAGGTAACAGATTATTTTGGGGCTTCAGTCCTGTTAGCTCACCCCTGGATACGACTGAAATAATTTGTGGCCACTATACGTTTTTCCCGCATATCATGTGTTTCTGTGCGGGACGTACCGCTGTCCAAACATCAGCGTGGATTTAGTCTCGGCGTCGTTGTAGCTGGAGGGAGAGCAGCAGATAAACATGGTGGTCCGGCAGTTTCCTCCCAGAGAATCCTGCAGGATCCTGGTCATCTTACTGTCGCGGTACGGCACGTGAGTCTTCTGCTCACACACAGGAGGGGCGTCAGTGTAACCAAACACAAATATATATGTGAGTGTGTGTTTTTGCATGAGTGCACTTACAGTTCCTTCAGCGAGAGCAGAGATGACGTTTCCGAGAGAAGACAGAGACTTATTGATGTTTTTAGCTTCATCCAGAACGGCTCCAGCCGCACCCGTCTTGCTGACCTGCATGTGAAAATACGCCACAAACACTCTTAACCCGTCTGCTTGATTCTTCTTCATTTCTTTATTTATGAAAGAGTCATGAATGTCACAACATGGCATGATATCATGCATCAGAGAAGGGTGAATTTAACTCTCTATGACAACTGTTGAGGTCAACACTGGTTTTGAACACACGCTGTATACTCCTCAGCAGCTAGGTAAGGCTTTATTCCTGTTTTTCTGCCTGTATCCACCTTCATTTTGAAATGCGAGCAGGCGCAGGCATTTGTAGCTTGAAAGTGTCAGGCTTCTGGTGTCATTCGCTTCCAGTTATTTTACCTGTTCAAAACCAGTCTGTTATACTGCCTGATACTGCAAACTGGTATTTGTTATATTATTTTATACAGCAGCTCTTTCTGGTTCTCAAATCTGATTGGCTGAGAGCCATGTGATATTTCCCCAGTATCAGCACTGGAACCGTTTCACCATTTGCATAATTTGCATTAGGTGAGAATGTAGTTATTTAGACTTCAGAACGTATTTTGCAATTTGTTTAGATGCTTTCGAGACTGCGAGCTCCAGGCCGTCAGTGGTGCTCGAGTACCCGCTGAGAACAGCTTCGTCTCGGCCAGTTCTTTTCCACTGGCTCATATGTAGATAGTGTTTAAACATTAGATATAATTAATTTGGGGTATATAATCATTTTGGGTTAAGGGGAAAATTAAGTATTATAACTTTATATTTAGGTTATATTTAACTTAAATCCTGTACTAGAGTGCTGCTTTTGTACATTTGACTGAATTGTTTGCTATTTCCTACTGACTTTTATAATGGCTATTTTTGTCATTTAAATATTATTGTTCAATAAATATTATTTTTTATAAATAACATGCTGTATTTGGTATTGAGAAAGGGTTCATTAGTGTTGCACTGCAAAAAATGCTGTTCTTACTTAGAATTTTTGTCTTGTTTCTAGTCAAAATATCTTAAAGTTCTTAAATCTAGAAGCATTTTCTTGACACGTACAAATTATTTTCTTGTTTTCAGGAAAAACAAATCAAAATTAAGTAAGTTTTTCCTTAAAACAAGCAAAATAATCTGCCAATGGAGTAAGCAAAATAATCTTAGTCCAAACTGAAAACAAGATTATATAGCTTATTCTTGGTTTGAAATAAGATTATTTTGCTTACCCCATTGGCAGATTATTTTGCTTGTTTTAAGGAAAAACTTATTTAATTTTGACTTATTTTTCCTGAAAACAAGAAAATAATTTTTACTTGTCAAGAAAATGCTTCTTGATTTAAGAACTTTAAGATATTTTGACTAGAAACAAGACAAAAAACTCTAAGTAAGAACAGCATTTTTTGCAGTGTGGTGATATGGACTTCACTGAAAGTTACATTATTACTATCTTTGTGAGTGGAACGGGACTGGTTGTAAACAAGGAAGTTGTTTTAGCACTGTGGGAAATCCCCTTAACTTTTAAAAGGACAAAGACAAATATATTGCTTTCCTCGTCAGACATTTAAACAGATTCAGGTAATACACTTGTTTAGTCAGTCTGTCTCTCTTAATACCCTACATAACACCATGAGTTTCAATGAAGCGACTCTGAGGTGAACCTTTAGAATTAGTAACAGATCTTGGGCTCAACTGTTAATCTGTCAACCTGAGATTTTAATCTGTGGTGGAAGGAAGTAGTTCCTCACAAAAGAGGGTTTTTAAAGACACTCTGTGGTTTTTATTTATTTACACACTTGTGCTGCTGAACTGTTGTATAAACGCAACATCACACTCGTAACCGTGAAATATGGTTGTATATAAGCACAATATGATTACCTGTGGCCGAATCACGGTTGTACTGATATACAGCCATAATGCATGGCTATGAGTGATATTGATCATTTAATTAATGTCACAATCATAAACACACTGGTTTGTAGCACAAATAGTTTTACAGTTCACTGCACATTGACATTCTAGATGTTTTTCTCTTTTCAAAGAAAATAGCTTCCTTCCGCATCAGAAGTGGATAACCTTCTGTCATCAGTGGAACACAACAGAAAACATGTCTCCTGCAATTCATGGCCATACAATTAAAGTTAACGGATTAGTTCACTTTTAAATGAACTTTTCCTGATAATTTACTCTCCTCCATGTCATCCAAGATGTTCATGTCTTTCTTTTTTCAGTCAAAAAGAAATTAAGGTTTTTGATGAAAACATTCCAGGATTATTCTCCTTATAGTGGACTTCACTGGAGCTCAAACGGTTGAAGGTCAAAATTACAGTTTCAAAGGGCTTTAAACAATACCAGACGAGGAATAAAGAGTCTTATCTAGAGAAACGATCAGCCATTTTCGAAAGAAATGTAAACGTATATGCTTTATATAAACAAATGATCATCTTTTAAAGGTGATAGAGAGGATCTTTTTGCCGACTGAGAATCCAACGACTGTTAGTGAGTTTTTTAAATGAGCACATGCGTAAGAACAACCCCCCTCCTTCACAGCTCATTTCAAGGGAATGCCTCCCAAAACTCATGCACTCCTATTGGAACACGAGTGTTTACCACCGGCATTCGCTGTGTCGTGTTTTTTGGATTAATTATGTCGGACTCACCGCAGGTAACTCATAATCTGCAGTTGTTACTCCTGTCTCCGGACAAAAACACTGCATGTGGCGCCTGTGGAGTGTGGAAAGTTACTGGAGCGTGCAGCCGCACTCGTCTCTCACAAGGAACGTCACGGCAGTGATTGACAAGCCAGAGGGCCAATCGATTACGCGATGATCACACAAACGATTGGCTGATGTTTTTAAGGCCCTACCTCGTGCACAGATGATGTATATTAATATTTTTCCTTTCAGTGCACCTAATAAATAGTCTTTTATCAGTTAGTAAAGACAGTTTCAAGTAATATTGCAAAAATGTATAAAACAAAACATCCTCTTTAACACCTTTAAGTGGTTCCGCCAAAACCTCACTTTCGTATTCTTCAAAAAGCTTACGCTGTATGTCCTACACCTTCCCTATTCTACTTCCAGAAAATTTAAATGACACCGTATTCATTCCGGAAGTAGAATAGGGAAGGCATAGGACATACAGTGTAAACTTTTTGGAGAAAACGAAAGTGGGGTTTTGGCGGAACCACTTAAAAGGTGATCATTTGTGTTTATAAAGCATATACATTTACATTTCTTTAGAAAATGGCTGATAGTTTCTCTAGATGAGACTCTTATTCCTCATCTGGTATCATTTAAAGCTCTTTGAAGCTGCACTGAAACTGACATTTGAACCTTCAACCATCTGGAGTTCAGTGAAGTCCACTATATGGAGAAAAATCCTGGAATGTTTTCATCAAAAACCTTTTCTTTTCGACTGAAGAAAAAAAGACATGAACATCTTGACATGGATGACATGGGGCTGAGTAAATTATCAGGAAAAGTTGAATTGAAAGCGAACTAATCCTCTAATAGGGTCCAATGTTGTGAGTAACCCAACATTAATTACAAATATATTGTGTTCCACAAAAGAAAGAAAGTCATACAGGTGTAAAGCAACATGAGGGTGAAGTATTCGTGCAAAAGACCTTCTCGCTGCCGGCCAGATCCACCAGGTAGAGTTTTCCACAGAGTTTCTGCTCCGTCTCCACATGCTCCTGCTTGATGTTGATCAGGAAGATGCTGTGGCTGCGAGAGCTGTGCTCATTCATATCTGACAACAGAACAACATCACATTAAACGTCACTCTCTAATCCTCGTCATATGAATATATGTGTTTCTAGAGATGATTTTAGAAGCACTCACTGGTGACAGCGACGTGCCGATTGGACTTTCCCTCGTCGATGACGTCCATGACCTCTTCCGGGCTGGAAACGAAGCGTTCGGTACAGCCCTGACAGCACACACGTCATTAGGATTGATAGAAAGCTTAATCAAAGTCTCACTAAACATGGGGTTGTGATAAATCACCTTCACGTAAGGGACGCGGTTCTTGTCCTCATGCACAGCCAGATTGGTCTTTGTGACTAAAGAGGAAAGAAACACAACGAGGAGTATAAACAACACTGCACTGAACTTGTAACACTGCACTATTACTGCTTCCTACAAACCGTCCAGAAGATCCCGGATCTTCTCCATATAGATCTCGAAGTAGGACACCTGAGGAAAGCAAACACTGATTTTGAGAAGGACTCACACTGGTAGAGCAGGAGCGGTCAGGTTTATCAGGAGCTCTGTGTACCTTGATGTGGAACTCCAGGTTTTCATCCATGGAGAAGATGTGGTTGAAGATGTCCTCTGCGATGCGGGGAATGATGCCCATCTGCTGCGGGTCGTGGAGGTTTCCCTGAAGAAAAAAACACAGTTCGTTATTAAAATTCATCCTGGTCTGATCGAGCTTCTAAACAAGTCAAGTCATCTCTATTTAAATAGAGTTTTATACAATACAGATTGTTTCAGAGCAGAAAAATAATGAATCGATGCAAACAGAATTTAGTAAAGAAAACAGTGTCATGGTTCAGCTGAAGTCTTTCAATGTTGATTCAGTTCCAATTAATATACTTTGATGCTCCCCTTTAGACATTCTGTTGACTATCAGTAAAGCTGCATATGCATGTGGATGAACTCTCATTAGAGTATTAGCAGACTGTAGGTCAGGGTTCGGGTCAGTACAATAAGTTGAAGCAAAGATACTTGCAGTCAAAATCAAGTGTAACCCAATTCGCTCTGTAGAAAACAGCTCTGTCATGGTCCAGCTCAGTTCTCGACCAATAGAGTCAGTGCAGTCAGATCAATGGCATTGTGTATTATTAATTAGATACTTTAAGAAAAACATGTTTTATTGTTGTCGATTCATGGTAGAAGGAAGCCAAATTGCTTAGATAGTCGTGTTACACCCATAAACTGATCCAGACGACGACACTGAACAACTGCACACATGACCTCTGCTGACCAATGACATTTACAAAACAAAACTGCCATTTTTAGTAGTAATGTTTAATGGATGTTATTCTAAATACTTTCCATTTTGATAGTAAGGTCATTTTTGTAAATATTGTAAATAATTTTGCTATTTTTATAATGTAAAATCAGGTAAAAACAGTCCAAAATGAACTCTCTGAACCTGTAATAATGTACAAATGTTTATGTTATCTGAAATATGATTGTACCTCCATGGTATGGGTCTTCCCTGAAGAGGTTTGTCCATAGGCAAAGATGGTGCCATTGTAACCTCCCAGCACATCTACACACACACACACACACACACACACACATATTATCTTTAACACTTCACATCAGAGCTGCTACAGTCCGATAGCTTCACCCAGAGCTCCACACACTGACCTTTGACGATCTGCTTCGCACAGGTGTTGTACACCTGCTCCTGAGTGGTGTTGGTGGGAAACACGCGGTCGAAGGCGTACGATTTTCCCTGCGGACCCATAAACAGACACAGAGGAAGAGGAGAGTCAAGCAGGAAACGTCATTGTTTGGACTCAGTTATTGATTATAACACTAATCACGTCACATCCAGACGGCGGCGGAGAGACATACTGTATAACGTCAGCTTTATCCTTTATAATCCTTCACATTCAGCTACTTTCACTATAGATTTACTTTATATTTCAGCTTAGTTCATTTCACCCTTCCCAATAACATTATACACAAATCATCAGCCACTCCCTGCATTCATTCAAACTCTCAAACTCTCTCTCTCATCTATATATGTATATATATATATATATATATATATATATATATATATATATATGAGGTAATAAGATAATAAGACATAGAGAACGATATTTTTGTCATACTTCAGCTACTCTTGGATGAGGCCTTCATCCTCTATATGTGCTGACGTCATACTGACACATCAAGAGCATCATGGGATAATTCATCTCATCATTTAATCTAAAGATCTCTGTGTCTGTGTTGAATCTGCAGTAAAGGAGGTGAATGTTCATCATACCCCGATGATGACGGTGTCGTCCCCTTGAAAGGTTGGCAGGAATTTGTCCCCGCGCAGGATCTCGGCCTGATTGAGAGGCCGGAAGCGGCAGAGCACTTTGATGTTACACTCAGCTGCGGCGTCCGTCATGATTCTGCTCGATAACGCGAGTTTAGATTAAAACGGGATGTGTTATATCTGTATGGGAACAGAAGACGGTAGCGTGACGGCCTGAACTCGAGCAAATGGCGTCTGCGCGTCGAATCAGGCGAAGCTCCAGATGTCTGCTTTAAATGCTGCTGCTGAAGCCCTTTGCTGTGGTGCTGTTAAATGCTGTGTTTGTTGTCCTCGATGCTCGGGAGGTGATGCTGCTGGAGTCGGGCGCAGTGATGTGATGGCGGAGGATGCTGCTGTTGTCATGAGGGATGCGGAGGCAGGGCGTGTCTGCTGGACCACTCGCGCGAATGGGCGGGGCTCCGCGGCCCTACATCATCATTCTCCTATTTTTCTCTTCACTGATTAATTTCACTCATATGTCAGGCTTTTCGATGTCATTATTCATATCATATTTTAATCATAATAAGTATAATATCTGCTCTGCTGAAGCAGAACCCGCTGTCACGTGGTGCCTGAGACTTTCCTCAGCGCTGCTCAGGATGGACCAATCACAGCCGGTTGCTGGATTATTTTGTCATTTCATATGCAGATTTCATCGGATTTAATGACAGAGCAGTTTTTTATTTATATTTTAAACAGCTAAACTTGAAACGATTATAATTTCCAGTGTAAATGTCTCCACTGATATTATATTATATATGTGGAATGGGAAGTGTGTGTGTTGTTTTGGCTATACTTGTGAGGTCCTCATTTTGTGAAATACTTTAACAAGAGACATTGACTGGTCCTCACTAGTTTTGAATCAGCCAAAATATGTTTTTATTTAAATCTAGTGATGTCACATGTTTCTGTGATGGGTAGGTTTAGGAGGAAGGGTTGGATTAGGTGACCTGATATAAATCAATGGAAGTCTATGCAATGTCCTCACCGATGTCCTAACAAAACAAACCTGTGTGTGTGTGTGTGTGTGTCTTGTCAGAGGAGAATGGGCCCCACAGCTTACATATCTGTCAAAAACTCTACAGAAATGAATGCGAGTCCCATACATAATTTTATTGTGGTAAAGATTTATCCAATAAATGATATAGGGGTTTCATTATATATATATATATATATATATATATATATATATATATATATATATATATATATATATATATATATATATATATATATATATATATATATATACATATATTCTATTTACAATTTTAGACCTATGCCATTACATAAACTAACAACAATACAGATACATTTTACATATAAATTAAAATCTGGTGTTAAATATTTCCATTTTTTATTATTTTGCTGTATAAAACTGCTTATCCCTTTTTTTAAATTATAAAATGATTATAAACACACTGGTTTGTATTAGAAACAGTTTTATTTTATGCTGAACTTTGTTATTTTTCTCGTTATTTCTCTCTAGTTAATGAATCAGACGTCTCACACATTCACAGAAAAGATCTTACGTCCGCAGAGGAAAGCAGCAGATAAATCAGCCTTTATGGGTCATTCTACAGAACTGGTTCAGAGTCACAGCTGGAAAATAATAATGTATTTTTACACAATTTTTGTATGTATTCAAATTGCATAATATCCAAGCTACACATTTCTAGTAATTCTTATATTGTATTTTCAGAAAGTTTTGGAATATTTTTCCTCTCCCCAAATTTGTCACTACCGAAACACAATAATAAATAATTTAAAAAGAATTGTAAATGTATTTTTTGCTATTTTAAAGAATATTTTCACAGGTAAATCAATAAGAGTTACAATTTTAACAATATTTCAAGTGTAATTTATGAGATTGGTTGTATTTTGAATCCAATCTTTCTTTGTAAAAGTCATAAAGTTTATCAAACTGATTTCAAAGTGAAACACTATAATAACAACATCATAGTTGATCATTCAATATACTTTATTTTTAAGCAAAACATCCCATGTTTCGGTCAGGACTGCACATGTTCAGTAGTGACGGTAATGTGTTGGTAGTGACCACATCACATGACAAAACTTAACTCACACACTAAAACATATTAAAATTTGATTTCCCCCAAAATAAAGGATTATGTGTTCCCTTTTACCTTTTGTCACTACCAAAACGTATTACTCGCCCTCATGTCGTTCTACACCCCTAAGACCTTCATCTTCAGAACACAAATTAAGACATTTTTGATGAAATCCGATGGCTCAGTGAGGCTTGCATTGCCAGCAAGATAATTAACACTTTCAGATGCACAGAAAGACACTAAAGACGTATTTAAAACAGTTCATGTGGTTCAACCTCAATGTTATGAAGCAACAAGAATACTTTTTGTGCACCAAAAAAACCATCTTTATGACAATATCTAGTGATGTGTGATTTCAAAACACTGCTTCGAATCTTTAAGACTCTTTTGTTTCGATCAGTGATTCGGAGCGTGTATCAAACTGCCAAAGTCACGTGATTTCAGCTTCATTATGTCATAAATGTTTTGAAAATTTCAATGGTTCACCACAGGGGGGCGTGACTTTGGCAGTTTGATTCAAAACAAAAGATTTGTAAAGCTTCGAAGCTTCATGAAGCAGTGTTTTGAAATCGCCCATCACTAGAGATTGTTGAATAAAGTCGTTATTTTTTTTTTTTGGCACACAAAAAGTTAGGGTTGAACCACTGTAGTCACATGAACTGTTTTAAATATGTTTTTAGTACCTTTCTGGGTATTTGAAAGTGTTAATTGTCTTGCTGGCAATGCAGGCCTCGATCAGTAATGGCTGACTGAGTGCAGGTGAGTGAGTCAGGAGGATTGTGGGAAATGTAGTGCTGAGAAGGTGACTGAGTTAGTGACTGACAGTAAATGCTTTTTAAATGTGTTTTTTGGTTGTGGGACAACAGTTTGCACCAATTCTGTACAAAGGCCCATACGGGAAAGGACAAAGGTAAGAACAGCCTTACCTCGACAAGAACCTCTGACATTTGCTGATGGCTCAGATGTCTCTGTAGTGGTTAATCATGAGGTATAATTTGTTTTGGGTATATCTAATGGACAATCTTTGGGCTCATGAATGTATTTTTTGTTCTCAGGCCAAATGAAACAAGGATTTATACAAGAAAATTATTTGAACTGGCTTACCTGTTTGGCTGCGGTTCACTACATGAGCATCTGTCTGCTGTTGGGTCCTCTTTCTCAGAACATGACAAACTGGTCTTTACCAACTGTTTCCTTGGACTGGGCAAACATATCATGCTCACATTAACATGCTGTAGGTGAAAAAACCCTTAAGAAATGTAAGATTCCAAGAAGATTAAAGGTTTCCAATATCTTTGATATCTAGCTATCCAAATCTCCTGATGCTCCACCCAAATTTCAAATTATAAATAGGAAGTCTGTCAGAATAATAATCACAGGTAGCCACACTTTTGACTTGAAAGTAGGAAAAGGTGCTTCATAGAGCATCACTGCAGAACTACTGAAATTTTGACGGCACATTCTGAAATAAACATGTAAGTATTTTTTCCACATTCCTACATTTCAGTACAAACTGTTTTCAGACAGTGTATATGTTGTTTTGTATTTACACTTGTTAGCATAAACCTCCTCTGAAATTAAAGATTAAGTTAAAAGTGAATAAAAATCTGCCAGTGAAACATGTATCATTTACATTTATGTCTTAATATTTAATGCAGCTCGCTTAAACTTTATGTAAGCTATTTTTATTATCATAAAACAAGTCTAAGATACTGATTAAGTGTATTTATTTCAAATAGCGTTGTGCTTGTTTGGTATCTTTAACATTTTCTTATAATGCACAGTCATATATTCATATATTACCTTTGCTGTGTATTCATTCCCAGGTTTACCGTGGAAAAGCTGACACTTCTGCTTCTTTTCACCACATTCTCTCAGGGAGATGCAGCAGGTCACTATCGCAATATTGTTATTACAGTGAAAGCAAAGAATACATTTTATATTCTTGCAAAAAGTTATGTACTTATTTGAATAATTTAAACAGGTCATGACATTTACCCAACAACAACCTTTTTATAGTTCACATGATGTTGTTGGGTTACTAAGCATAGTCGGTGTGATTGTGTATGTAAATATACTCACTGTTTCTATTCTGTTATTATCATACAGATGATGGCTGCCCCCCTGGATGGTCAGCATTTGGACGGAAATGTGCCAAATTCTTCTCACAAAGACTCGACTGGATGGCAGCAGAGGTAATGTACATACAGCACTATTATTGTTATGCAACATATTTTTATTCACCTCTTTAAAAATTTGATTTTCTGAAAAATATTTTTATTTTTGTAAACATCCTTTTTGGGACTCTGTAAATTACTGATCAGTAATCAAGTTAATCAAATAAATAAGTTTTGTTTTTTGCAGTGCAGATCACATTTGGAAAAACACATCTAGAAATGTACCATTATTAATGTTATAAAATACTATTTTTTTTTTTTTTTTACAAAAAAGCAGTTTTGATTGATAATATTAAAAACAATCTGCCCTTTTCAGAAGTACTGTCAAACCTTTGGTGGAAATCTTGCATCGGTGCACAGTAAATCTGAAAACGATCTTCTGCTGAACATGGTGCTTGGTACGACACGAACTTATATTGGTGGTCATGATGCTGTAAAAGTAAGTGGTTATGCAGATAATAGAACATTTGTTTTATTTAAGCAATTCATTTTTTGTGGCAACAACTTAACAGACAGGCAGCTATCACCAGTGCCGCATTAAGCCTTTGCGGGGCCCTGGGCTAACGAATGCAAAGCCCAGGTGTGAATTTAGGCACAAATATTTTATAAATTGGAAAGAAGTTAATCAATTGTAGTTATAAGTGATTGCGTAAAGAATGAACTTCTGAAATGAGTTTCAGAACAGAAGACTTTCTAAACACTTCATTAACTCTTCAGGAAGGACAGTGGATGTGGACTGATGGCTCTGCCTTTGATTACAACAACTGGTGCAGTGGACAACCTGACAACTTAAATGCTGAGAACACTCTGGAAATAAACTTGGGTATGAATATAACACATTTCTTAAAACTATAAATAAATATAAAGTTCATTACATTAATAGAAGTGTCTTTGATTCAGAAAAATAATCATTTATTTATTGTTTGTCTTATCCTAGGTAACCACTGCTGGAATGACAATGAAAAACAAGTCCCACTTGCTTTTATTTGTGCTAGAAGTCTTTATTAAAAGTCTTTCTGCTCACAAATTCATTGATTGAACATGTTTTAAAACATTTTCTGAATTTATATACTACATAAATCTTTTTGTTAAAGGGTTAGTTCACCAAAAAATGAAAATTATGTCATTATTGACTCACCCTCATGTCGTTCCAAACCCGTAAGATCTCCGTTCATCTTCAGGACACAGTTTAAGATGTTTTAGATTTGGTCCGAGAGCTTTCTGTCCCTCCATTGAAAATGTATGTACGGTATACTGTCCATGTCCAGAAAGGTAATAAAAACATCATCAAAGTAGTCCATGTGACATCAGTGGGTTAGTTAGAAGTTTTTAAAGCATCTTATATAGATTTTGGTCCAAAAATAATAAAAAATGCGACTTGACACTGAATCCGAGTCGTGAACCCGGATGAACAACAGACCCGGAAAAGAATACAATGCTGAATAAAGTTGTAGTTTTTGTTATTTTTGGACCAAAATGTATTTTAGATGCTTCAAAACCTTGTAACTAACCCATTGATGTCACATGGACTACTTTGATGATGTTTTTATTACCTTTCTGGACATGGACAGTATACCGTACATTTTCAATGGTGGGACAGAAAGCTCTCGGACTAAATCTAAAATATCTTAATTTGTGTTCAGAAGATGAACGGAGGTCTGACGGTTTTGGATTGGCATGAGGGTGAGTCATTAATGACATAATTTTCATTTTTGGGTGAACTAACCCTTTAAAAGGGAACCTACTTGATTGATGAAAATTGAAGTGTAATAGGAACATACAGCATGTCCATTATTTAAATCTGAATTTCAACCTCTTTTTGTCTTTAATTTCTCCAATCAATAAAAGCATTGAAAATTTATTTAATTTGTAGTATTGGCTCAAACAAATGACAGTCAAGGGTAAAAACAAATATAAAGTAACATTTGTTTCATATGTCTGGTGTACTGCATCAGAATGATGACGCTGGGGCTGGGATGATTCACCTATCACGATACTCGGGTACCGATACGATATGTATTGCGATTTTGTTTTTTTGTTACACT
This sequence comes from Chanodichthys erythropterus, assembly GCF_024489055.1. Lineage (NCBI taxonomy): Eukaryota > Metazoa > Chordata > Actinopteri > Cypriniformes > Xenocyprididae > Chanodichthys > Chanodichthys erythropterus. The sequence goes on from NC_090234.1 coordinate 3,183,144, forward strand.
AGAGCATGGGATAAAGTTTAATCATACACTTATACAGACCGTACATGATGTATGAGCCATATTTACGAAAACAAAGATTTTTATTTTTAGAAGCATCATACAGTGCAGTAGTAGGCTATGACAGTCTCTTGAATAAATGATTCAATGACAAACACATTTTTTAACAGTCAACGATACAGTCTTTATTTGAAGCACCATTTTCAAAAGGTGATAGTTATTTTGATCGCTAACGTAGACAGCAGTGTTTATATTTGAACTATAAAATTTTATTCAAGCACTTCTATAATAATTTGAACTATTGCATCACAGATATAACGATACTATGAGGTAGAAATAAAGACAACTGCTCTCGGATCAGCGGCAGCACCAACACATTTAGGAATAAGATTGTGTTTCATGTTTGATTCAATATCATGATCTTTTAAAGATTAATCGTGTAGCTCTACTGTCTTACACTATCTTTCTCAGCATTGATATCTGATGCAAACTGTAGCCTATATGAGTAGTGTGAGGGCTTTCCAGTGCATTCATTACTATGTCAATATTCATGAAGTGAGAAATCTCTTATTCTACACATCCCACCAGAACCGTTTTGGAACACTTTAAATCTATTTGAGGTGGCAAAAAAAAAAAAAAAAAAAAAAAAAAAATCAATGTATGGGAAACAATGCAATTGACTTTGTGATGTATTTTGCTTTCTTTGAAGCACCTGGTAGTCTCACAACACTTTCTCTCGTCCGCTTGAAAGGCATATCACATCACTTGACACACACACATAATGACTCTGTTGGAAAAAAGTAGTTTTTGTCCACCTCAGCTATAAGCAAGGACTAAAAGAAATTTAATTCTAATTATAATTAATATCAATTATGGGGGAAAAAAAAAAAAATCTATTTTTAAATCGTAAAAAAAAATAATTGTGATAGTTAGGTGAATAGATTTTTTTTCTCTCAGCCCTAGTTGACACTATGGGAATAGTTCTGCTTGATTGCATCTGAAGCATGTGTAGAATCACTCCAATCTTACTGGTACAACATTACCCCATGATGCATGGTAGCGTTTCATCGTCAGCTTCTGTGCCTTTAGCAAACATTCTGTTACTCTGTCTCCTTGCCAACGCTCACAGGAGTAATAAAAAACACTGAAGGCAAGTTTAAAGTGAACCAAAGTGCAGTTTAAACCCAGATACAAATACAGATACAAAATAAACAGAAACTTGACTTGACCAAACATGGCTTGGCATAACATAGTAAACTTACCAACCAGCAGTTACACAAACAATACTAGAATATAGCTGCAAGCAGCAATTCGGGGCCAAGCCCCAGAAGGGGCAGTAGCGCAATACGGAGCAGGAAGAGCAAAAACAGCAGAAATTGAATGTACATGCAAAACATCTGGTTCAGAAGGACAGGTGGAAATGAAATGAAAATCAATAGAAGTTCAGAGAATGAACAGGGAATGAACTAAAAACACTTGTATCTCATTGAAGAGGAATAAAGATTAGTACAATGCTTATTTGGATAAAAAAGGTATCAAAATGACTCATTACACACAATTGTATAAAGGCACCCCACACGGGATTCGAACCCACAACCTCCGAGTCCAGTGTCCATTTCTCATCTCATTGCACCACTGTGCAGGTGAATGTTGGCACACCTGCCGAAGTTCATTAGTTCATGTGAAAATGAACTCAAAATGAAGAATTTTTATAAAACTGCACTGAATGTTATATTTAATAACTACTTTAGATCATTCTGCAGCTCATCATGCTGTAGCGCAATACAGAGCAGGAAGAGGAAAAACAGCAGAAAATGAACAAACATGAAACAGCTGGTTCAGAATTATGGGCGAAAATGAACTCAGAATGTACATAAGCTTAGATGAAAATGAACACAGCATGAAACAAAAAGCATTTATTTCTAATCCAAGAGGCAGTAAAGGAATCAAAACACACTATTTCATAAAACCGCTCCACCTGGGATTCGAACCCACTATCTTGGGGTGCAGAGCTCATCAGGTAACTGGCTTTACACATTGAGCTACTTGAGGATGCACATTCAACAATCTGTGGAAGAGAACTTTTAGTTGAAGAAAGAATTTACAAAAAAGCATTACTTAACATGCTAACCATATTAGCATGCTAAGCTAACTTAATCATCAGTATGAAGAGAGGAATCAGTTGTATTGACATTCATTTTTCTGGAACAAAGGGTTCAAAAGTTATAACCTTTACAAAAGTGAATATTTGAACTGGTGGTGGCGCTATAGACTTAGATAATTTTCCTTCTTATGGTTCATTGATTACCATACAGGGGGAAGAAGAATAACTACGAATTTGGACATAAAGGAATTGCATGTGATAGCTTCAGATTAGACCAGTTTTAGGCAGAATGCCTAGAACAGACACAAGTTCTGCATCTTTTCCTGCCACAGTACCTCATGCGGTCTGGGCATGTGTCACACTGAGTTTCGAACCCACGATGCAGAGCATTCGGGATCCGTGGCGTAACACATTGAGCTAATCAGCCATGCAAGTTCATCAGTATGCTAAGCAGAGGTTTCAGTGTGAGAAAGAGTTCACAAAAAAAAAAAGCTTCATAGCATGTTAACCATATTAGTATGCAAAGTTATTTAATGCCAACTAAGTTTTGGTTAACCTGTTGACTGAAGACCACATTAGAAAGAATAGCAATAGTTTAGCATGCTAAGCAATTACTGTGCTAAGCTAACTAGCATAAGACAACAAACACAAGCAAGGTCACATTCAGAGATGAATATCTCGGAAATGGTAGTGAATATCAAAAATCTGTTCAGTCATTTCTGTGCAGCTCGGTCCAAAGATCATCTGAGCTGATTTTGGACAAAATTGACCAAAATTTGTAGGAGGAGTAGCGAAAAAACTGTTTTTCATTTACTTCAATATGGCAGACAGGTACATTTAAGGAAAATGGCAAATGATACATTGTCGGAATCGGCATAAGCCAGGGAATAAAATGACATGAAGCATACACATTTTGGAAAGTGTTTTCAAAAGTTATAAGCGTTTTTGAAATAATCATTACATCTGTGGAACAGTAGGTGGCGCTGTGCTGAAACTTCTCAGGTACCTTCACGACCTTCTAAAGGTCATACATACCAATTTTTGTGAAGATATGTCAAATTGTTTAAAAGATATCGCAATTTATGACAAAATTCAAAATGGCGGACACGTGATACATCCAATATTGACAGAATCGGTATCGTCGGATTCGGCATGATCCAAGGAATCCATAGACAAACTGTTCAAAAGTTATTGGCCAAAATAGCCATTTTTCATATCTCATGACCTGTAGGTGGCGCTGTTCCCAAGTTTGGCATAGACCCTCAGACCATGGTTCTGATGAAGCGTACCAATTTTTGTTTCGATTGCTCAAAGTTTGGCCGAGATACAGCCTCTATACTAATTTCGGGTCGACCTCGTTAACTTCGTGACATCATAACCTTTGAACAAAGATGAATAAAAAAAATCTGTTCAGTCATTTCTGTGCGGCTCAGTCCAAAGATAATCTGATCAAAGATTGGACAAAATTGGACAAATTTTGAAGGAGGAGAAGCGAAAAAACCAAATACTGTACTTTTCAAAATGGCCGCTACTGTAATGGGTGGAGACTTAATGTAAGAAGTTGAATAGCATCAGCATGAAGAGACGAATCAGATGAACTAAATTTAATTTTTCTATGACAAACAGTTCAAATGTTAAAACCGTTAGAATGTTGAAATTTTGAACTGGTGGTGGCGCTATAGAGTTGGTTCTAGAGACTCCAAATTTGGTCCAATCACTATTCATGAGCATCTCTACAACTGTGCCAAATTTCATCATTTTCTCATGTTCCGTTGATAGGGCTGCCATAGACTCCCATTCGGGAGGAAGAATAATAATAATAAAAGGGAAAACGTACAATTACAATAGGGGCTACAGCCCCTTCGGGGCTTGGCCCCTAATGAAATAAAAACAGGAAAAGAATTTAAAGAATAAAAAGATAATACGTATAAAATAAAGTGCAAACAGTTCGGACATAGCACAGTGCTCAATCTGCAAATAGATAAAAAGATGAGTTTTGAGTCTGGATTTGAATGTGGCTACTGTTGGAGCACACCTGATCTCTTCTGTAAGCTGGTTCCAGCAGCGGCTGGCATAACAGCTAAAAGCAGACTCTCCCTGCTTTGAGTGAGCCCTTGGTATTTTTAAGTGAGTTGATCCTGATGATCTGAGTGATCTGTTAGGTTTATATTCTATGAGCATATCTGCAATGTATTGAGGTCCTAGGCCATTGAGTGATTTATAAACAAGCAACAGTACTTTAAAATCAATTCTAAATGCAACTGGAAGCTTTGAGATTGGCCTGTAGTTGCTCAATATGGTGTTATCCAGATTGCTCTTTTTCAGGAGGGGCTTAACAACTGCAGTTTTCAGGGATTTTGGAAAAGTCCCAGAGAGAAGTGAGGCATTTACCACTTCTAGGAGATCTGCTTCTAAACAGTTTAACACTCTTTTGAAAAAAGATGTGGGAAGTGTGTCAAGGGCGCAGGTTGATGTTTTAAGGTGCTGTACTGTTTCTTCCAAAGTTTTACCATCAATTGCTTCGAAATCAGACATAATAGCTACTTTCTGAGGTTGTGATCTGATCTGTTTTACCCCAGTGCAGCTAAAGGATGTGCTGATCGCCTTTCTGATATTATTAATTTTCTCAGAGAAGAAGGAAGCAAACTCACAGCATTTGCTGTCTGAGAGCATTTCACTGGGAATCTGACTTGGGAGGTTTGTTAGTCTTTCTACTGTAGCAAAAAGAGTGCGGGTGTTGTTTAAGTTTCTGTTTATAATATTAGAGAAGAAGGTCTGTCTAGCTTTGCCTAATTCCACATTGAAAGCATGAAGAATATCTTTATAGATGTTATAATGGATTTCAAGTTTTGTCTTTCGCCACATGCGCTCAGCTTTTCTGCATTGTCTTTTGATATTTTGCACTGCTGTTGAGTTTCTCCATGGTGCTTTTGTCTGCCACTTTTCTTCCTGACTTTCACAGGAGCAATGTTATCAATGACATTCTGTACTTTTGAGTTAAAAGAATCAAGGAGAAATCAACAGAGTCTGCAGATATGCTTGGTGTTAAAGATATAGCCTTCATAAACAGTGCACTAGTGTTCTCATTTAAGCATCACTTTTTGACAGAGACAGATCTAGCTTCAACAGTCGGACAGATCAATATTTCAAAGAAAATACAGAAATGATCAGATAGCGCTACATCCTTAATGACAATGGATGAAATGTTTAGACCCTTACTGATAATTAAATCTAGAGTGTGTCCACGATTGTGTGTGGGTCCATGTACATGCTGAGATCACAAGTATTCAAAACAGTTAGGATTTCTTTTGCCATATTGGATTCTGCATTTTCTATAAATTTCGGTAAGAAATTTTGTCAGACTTGAGACAGCGCTGACGTCATGTGACTGTGACGTATGGCTTCAAAGTACAGCGAGACGATTCGAGATCAGCCGCCTGAGTTAGCCAGTGCAATTTCTCAAGAGGAGCTGCACGAGCGCTGATGACGACACAGCTGTTTCGTGATTGGCCGGATTCACCGCATGACAACGATCACGTGTGTTTTGTGTTTATTGTCACGCCTTCAGCTCCACTAATGCTCAAAAATCTGTGTTTTTATAACCATTAAAGCTCTTTTCATGTAGTTGCAATGCTATATTGTGTCATGTTTATCAAAATAAAACTGATAAAAAAACATAGACCCCACTACATTGGAATTTAAATATATATACTTTATATGCTTATGTGGAACTTTATTCTTGTAAAAACAGATGCTGTAAGCAGTACATAAAGCATTGAATGAAAATGTCTCTGAAACATCAATGTATTAGTAAAATATTGCATTTAGTATTAAGTATGCAAACGCAGCACAAGCGTCACTATGAGAAGCAGAAAGTGTCCGACTTCACGTCTCCGTTTTCAGCTCCTCCCCGCCTGCACGCGGCTACTCTCGCCGATCGGTTACATCTAGCCGCAGTCGATGTAGAACACACCTCATGTCTTGTGCTTCCCTTCTCTTATGTGTCATGTTCTCATTGGTTTGTCATGTGATACTCTGTTTTCACTGTTAATTGTTTGATTGTGCACAGGTGTCCCTTGTTTGCTCATTAGTTTTGTGTATGAATAGCCTTCAAGTTTCATTGTTCTCTTGTTAGGGGCCAAGCCCCGAAGGGGCTGTAGCCCCTATTGTAATTGTACGTTTTGCCTTTTATTATTATTATTCTTCCTCCCGAATGGGAGTCTATGGCAGCCCTATCAACGGAACATGAGAAAATGATGAAATTTGGCACAGTTGTAGAGATGCTCATGAATAGTGATTGGACCAAATTTGGAGTCTCTAGAACCAACTCTATAGCGCCACCACCAGTTCAAAATGTCAACATTCTAACGGTTTTAACATTTGAACTGTTTGTCATAGAAAAATTAAATTTAGTTCATCTGATTCGTCTCTTCATGCTGATGCTATTCAACTTCTTACATTAAATCTCCACCCATTACAGTAGCGGCCATTTTGAAAAGTACAGTATTTGTTTTTTTCGCTTCTCCTCCTTCAAAATTTGTCCAATTTTGTCCAATCTTTGATCAGATTATCTTTGGACTGAGCCGCACAGAAATGACTGAACAGATTTTTTTTATTCATCTTTGTTCAAAGGTTATGATGTCACGAAGTTAACGAGGTCGACCCGAAATTAGTATAGAGGCTGTATCTCGGCCAAACTTTGAGCAATCGAAACAAAAATTGGTACGCTTCATCAGAACCATGGTCTGAGGGTCTATGCCAAACTTGGGAGCAGCGCCACCTACAGGTCATGAGATATGAAAAATGGCTATTTTGGCCAATAACTTTTGAACAGTTTGTCAGAAAATCAAGATCTTGGTGTCTATGGATTCCTTGGATCATGCCGAATCCGACGATACCGATTATGTCAATATTGGATGAATCACGTGTCCGCCATTTTGAATTTTGTCATAAATTGCGAAACTCAGTGTGACACATGCCCAGACCGCATGAGGTACTGTGGCAGGAAAAGATGCAGAACTTGTGTCTGTTCTAGGCATTCTGCCTAAAACTGGTCTAATCTGAAGCTATCACATGCAATTCCTTTATGTCCAAATTCGTAGTTATTCTTCTTCCCCCTGTATGGTAATCAATGAACCATAAGAAGGAAAATTATCAAATTTGGCATGCTTGTAGTGATAGTAATTAAAAGTAATTTGACCAACTTTGGAGTATCTAGGACTAAGTCTATAGCGCCACCACCAGTTCAAATATTCACTTTTGTAAAGGTTATAACTTTTGAACCCTTTGTTCCAGAAAAATGAATGTCAATACAACTCCAATTTTGTCCAAACTTTGATCAGGTGATCTTTGGTCTGAGCCGCACAGAAATGACTGAACAGATTTTTTTTATTCATCTTTGTTCAAAAGTTATGATGTCACGAAGTTAACGAGGTTGACCCAAAATTGCTATAGAGGCTGTATCTCGGCCAAACTTTGAGCAATCAAAACTAAAATTGGTACACTTGATCAAGACCATGATCTGAGGTTCCATGCCAAATTTGGGAACAGCGCCACCTACAGGTCATGAGATCTGAAAAATGGCTATTTTGGCCAATAACTTTTGAACATTTTATTAGAAAATCACGATCTTGGTGTCTATGGATTCCCTGTGCCATGCCGAATCCGAGGATATCGAATTCGTCAACATCGGATGAACCACGTGTACGCCATTTTGAATTTTGTCATAAATTGCAATAACTTTTAAACAATTTGACATATCATCACAAAATTTGGTACATATGACCATCAGAGTGTCCTGAAGGTACATGAGAAGTTTCAGCACAGCGCCACCTAGCGTTCCACAGATATAATGATTTTTGCAAAATTGCTTATAACTTTTGAAAAAATTATCCAAAATTTGTCTGCTTTATGTCATTTTATTCCCTGGCTTATGCCGATTCCGACAATGTGTCATTTGTCATTTTCCTTAAATGTACCTGTCTGCCATATTGAATTAAATCAAAAACAGTTTTTTCGCTACTCCTCCCACAAATTTTGGTCAATTTTGTCCAAAATCAGCTCAGATGATCTTTGGACCGAGCCGCACAGAAATGACTGAACTGATTTTTGATATTCGCTACCATTCCCGAGATATTCATCTCTGAATGTGACCTTGCTTGTGTTTGTTGTCTTATGCTAGTTAGCTTAGCACAGTAATTGCTTAGCATGCTAAACTATTGCTATTCTTTCTAATGTGGTCTTCAGTCAACAGGTTAACCAAAACTTAGTTGGCATTAAATAACTTTGCATACTAATATGGTTAACATGCTACGAAGCTTTTTTTTTTGTGAACTCTTTCTCACACTGAAACCTCTGCTTAGCATACTGATGAACTTGCATGGCTGATTAGCTCAATGTGTTACGCCACGGATCCCGAATGCTCTGCATCGTGGGTTCGAAACTCCGTGTGACACATGCCCAGACCGCATGAGGTACTGTGGCAGGAAAAGATGCAGAACTTGTGTCTGTTCTAGGCATTCTGCCTAAAACTGGTCTAATCTGAAGCTATCACATGCAATTCCTTTATGTCCAAATTCGTAGTTATTCTTCTTCCCCCTGTATGGTAATCAATGAACCATAAGAAGGAAAATTATCAAATTTGGCATGCTTGTAGTGATAGTAATTAAAAGTAATTTGACCAACTTTGGAGTATCTAGGACTAAGTCTATAGCGCCACCACCAGTTCAAATATTCACTTTTGTAAAGGTTATAACTTTTGAACCCTTTGTTCCAGAAAAATGAATGTCAATACAACTGATTCCTCTCTTCATACTGATCACATTCAATATCTTACATTAAGACTCCACCCAGTACAGTAGTGGCCATTTTGAAAAGTACAGTATTCCATTTTTTCACTACTCCTCCTACAATTTTTGTCCAATTTTGTCCAAAATCAGCTCAGGTGATCTTTGGACCGAGCCGCACAGAAATGACTGAACGGATTTTTGATATTCGCTACCATTCCCAAGATATTCATCTCTGAATGTGACCTTGCTTGTGTTTGTTGTCTTATGCTAGTTAGCTTAGCATGCTAATTGCTTAGCATGCTAACCAGTTGTCATTCTCTTTAATGTGGCTCTTCAGCTATCAAGTTAACCATGAGCTTCATTAGCATTAAGTTAGCTTAGCATGCTAATATGGTTAGCATGCTAAGTAATGCTTTTTTGTAAATTCTTTCTTACACTAAAAGTTCTCTTCCACAGACTGTTGAATGTGCATCCTCAAGTAGCTCAATGTGTAAAGCCAGTTACCTGATGAGCTCTGCACCCCAAGATAGTGGGTTCGAATCCCAGGTGGAGCGGTTTTATGACATAGTGTGTTTTGATTCCTTTACTGCCTCTTGGATTAGAAATAAATGCTTTTTGTTTCATGCTGTGTTCATTTTCATCTAAGCTTATGTACATAAGTTCTGAGTTCATTTTCGCCCGTAATTCTGAACCAGCTGTTTCATGTTTGTTCATTTTCTGCTGTTTTTCCTCTTCCTGCTCTGTATTGCGCTACAGCATGATGAGCTGCAGAATGATCTAAAGTAGTTATTAAATATAACATTCAGTGCAGTTTTATAAAAATTCTTCATTTTGAGTTCATTTTCACATGAACTAATGAACTTCGGCAGGTGTGCCAACATTCACCTGCACAGTGGCGCAATGAGTTGAGAAATGGACATTGGACCCGGAGGTTGTGGGTTCGAATCCCGTGTGGGGTGCCTTTATACAATTGTGTGTAATGAGTCATTTTGATACCTTTTTTATCCAAATAAGCATTGTACTAATCTTTATTCCTCTTGAATGAGATACAAGTGTTTTTAGTTCATTCCGTGTTCATTCTCTGAACTTCTATTAATTTTCATTTCATTTCCACCTGTCCTTCTGAACCAGATGTTTTGCATGTACATTCAATTTCTGCTGTTTTTGCTCTTCCTGCTCCGTATTGCGCTACTGCCCCTTCTGGGGCTTGGCCCCGAATTGCTGCTTGCAGCTATATTTTTTAATGTATTTTTATATCTTTTATGTATCATCATGATTCTGACTTTTAATGCATTTTAAATCCAAATAGCAAAATTATCTGTTTTTACTGTTATTTCTATTCCTTATGTTCTATTTTTATTCTTCTTCTTTATGTAAAGCACTTTGAATTACCATTGTGTATGAAATGTGCTATACAAATAAAATTGCCTTGCCTTACCGGCCAGCACTGCTTCAAGTCAGCCGCCGATCGGTCTGTGCAGCGCTGCATCAAGTCGAACAAGCCTATGATCACATGAGGGCAAGGGAGTCACATGACAGGAACATGAAAAATTAGTGATGACGAGATGAAGCCTCATGAAGCATTGAAGCTTTTCAGCCAAGTGGTTCACAAAAGGGTTCATTTCTCGAGGCTTCATTTGCTCACAATACCACCTGGTGGTCAAAGAGTGTAAAACAAGTAGATACATTACAGATGACCTGATGTGATCTGTGATGCACTTTATTTTGCAGCAATTATGGCTTAGAAATAACGGTGAAGAAAAAATCAATTTCTACAAATACTTATATATTTATTTGAATGTACTGTTTATTTTCTGGTTGTATACAATGATTGTAATAAACTGTGTAATAAACATATTGGCTTCAAATGAATGGGGCTATCAAATGTGTATAATAAATTATTTGATCATAACAGGCAGGAGGGGCGATATTATTATTTTAAAACCACAAATTCTGAGGGGATCCCATGGTTTATATGTCTGTCTGGACTGTGCAGTAGTAGCAGACTTGGACCGTGGAGCAGTGGTGGACCTGGGCCATTGGGCAGAGGAGGGCCTGGAGCGTGGTGCAGTGGCAGACCTGGGCCGTGGAGCAGAGGGTCATGGTGCAAAGGGCACCATGGAGCAGTGGACCATGGAGCGTTGGTGGACCTAAAAGTCTCAGCCAAGCATTACTTTTTTGGATTCATTACATTTCACTGTGGATTCTTTGGTAAATCAGTCGCAATCAGTGCATGGCTTTTACTGCAAGATATGACAGCCATGACATGTAAGTAACAGTGTTCATTCTAATGCCTGAACTGTGATCAGTGATTTCTGATATGTAATGATTCAATTCAGATGTTTTTTGTCTCAAAATAATGGACCCTTTGCTAAGCCCCGCCCTCCTTAGTTACTCCTAAGCTTTTGTGCCTGGCAAGTCTATTACAGTATGTATACACCAGTGTCAAACATTTTCAAGGAGCTAATTAGTCATTTTTGGTGAACCAGGGAAATATCTGAGAGAGCAAAACAAAACGGACTGTAGTATGCATTCGAGGGATATATCCACGACACAATATGCAAAAAATAATTTGATCAAAATTTAAGCTAAAGCCTGTAGGTCCCAGCATGAGCAGCAGCCGCCTCAAATGCTAACCATATGGGAAACACACAAATTGAGGAACAGCTTTGCTCATCCACAGCAGGTTAAGTGAAATTTGTGAAAATAACCTAATAATTATAAATCAAACAGCTTGTCCATAAGTCTTGTGGAATAAACACAAGACATTAGCCTGACAACTTTGCAATGATAACATTCTCCCGCTTATATTTTTAGCACGCCAGGCTACTCCGTCTTGCCTTTAATAATCTTATTTTACATTCAAATATATGCATATGAACAAAGAACCGTCATTATTTCTAAGCAATGATGTGCTGAGTTAGCTAGTGCGCACATCAATATTACATCATTGTTGTCATGATAAATAACACAAAATTACTGTATTTGCATTATTGTAAGGGTAGGTTTAGGGTTGGGGTAGGTGTAGACATTAATAAAGCCATAAACCACGTTAATATCGTGCTGGAAGCACAATCTGATAGCATTTTTCGCTGTCAGATTTTGCTACCTACTGTTTCAATGGGAGGCAGCAAAAATCTGACAGGGTAGCACAAATTGTCTGAACACCGGCATTTCTCCCCTTGGGTTTTAGGTTTCGGGAAGGGAAAAAATTCCACCACCCCGTCCAAATTTAAAGCCACTTATGTAACAGTAAATCAAGCCAGTGACTAAACAATCTTCTTTAGATTGTTTCTTTTAGTAGCATGAAAATAATCTGTTATTTAAAATGTGATTTAATCACATACAGAAATCAATCAAAGAACGCTCCCTTTACAGTCGTTAAAGCTGTCAATCAAACAGTGCAGCAGCACTGGTTCCACATGAAAGACTTATTTCATATGCAAACATGTCAGCCAATCACAGCAGTGGGTGTTTACACTGAAGTCTTACAGCAGACACATCTTTTCAAACTTTAAGTGTAGAAAGGGTAGAATTTCTCAATTTTTATTTCTCAATTATGGAAATTTTTGATGTAAAAAATCAGTTATATAAGTTCACCTCTGGAAACACTATTAAAAAAAAACAGTTGAGGACCCTTTTGAGCTACAGTAGCACCCATGACCCTTAAGCCGAGTTCAGACTGCACGATTTTCAAAGTAGTCGGGTCACTGTTCTTTTCACACTGCATGACTATCTTGGCCAGCATTCAGTCGCTGCTGTGTTCAAACTGCACGATGGATCGGCGACAGAAGGTTTCACACTGCATGACTTTACAATAGGAAGAATCGCAGACAACACTGTCTGGCACGCAAACTACGTTTCACAACCAAACACACGCGAGATGTGACAAGGAAACAACGCAATATCACGCGTGCAGGACCGGAGTTGTTATTATTAAATAAAAAACGGTAGCTCGCAAGAAGCTTGCATTTGAGTTGCCTGTGCGCTGATTTGCAGCGAATATAAGAAAAAGAAAAGAAAAATGTGGATAGTGTGATCTGCAACAAGAGTTGAAGGTAAATACATAACTTTTCAATGTGCTGCTGTTGCGGATGGTCAAGCAAATGTTTGTGTTTTGTTTCCGTTTGATAGAATTGTAATGTTTATGTGTAGGAAGCCCTGCTTGCTGATATTGTGGTCTATAACTCCTCCCCGAACTCCCCGCTGCTCCGTATCTTGCTCTCTCATTGGCTGTCGTCATCGCCGATGTAGTTTTCAGTCAGAACACTTTTCACACAGAAGGATTATAAATCGCCGACAGGTCCAGATATTTAGCATTCCAAATATCTCATGGGTGTCGGCGACTCGTCGGTGATTCTATCAGATCGCATCTTTGCTCATTCACACTGCGTGATTGTCACTCGCGTGAACGAGCATCGATTTGCCTGTGATTTCGGGCATTTGTCGGCGATTTCTCAAAACCTGTCGGCGAGCAAAAATCGGGGCTAAAATCATGCAGTCTGAACTCGGCTTTACGCTGGTTAAGTAGTTGTCCTTTCCTGCACCTTTTTTTGGTGGGTACTAATCACTGTATTCCAGAAACACCCAACAAGACTTGCTGCTTTGGAGTTGTCAGCCACTCAAATCTTTTAATTTTTCCATTTTTCCAGGTTTCAACACATGAAATTCAAGAACTGACCTCACTTGCTGCCTAATATATCCCACCCCTTG